>NC_053438.1:30773123-31073123 GCF_007990345.1 Gossypium hirsutum | reverse complement strand
GAAAACTATTATTGTAAGCGAATTTTTCCAAGGGAAAATATTACTCCCAACTACCATTGAACTCGATCACATAGCTTCGTAACATATCTTCTAAAACTTTAATTACCCTTTCAGACTACCCATCTGTTTGGGGATTGTAAGCCGTACTAAAACTAAGCTTCGATCCTAAAGTTTCTTGCAAACTCTTCCAAAACGTTGAAGTAAATATCAAATCCCTATTTGAAATAATTGAAATTGGAATCCCATAAAGACAAACAATCTTAGCTATATACAACTCAGCTAAACCCAAGAAACTCCTAACTTCGGTAATGCTCCTAGGCGGCTACCATTCTAAAATTGCCTCTATCTTCTTTGGATCCACACAAATCCCTTCTACCGAAACAAAATGACCTAAGAACACCACTTCCTTAAGCCAAAATTCAAACTTACTTAATTTTGCATACAAATGCTTATCTCGTAGAATCTGCAAAACAACCCTTAAATGCTCATCATGATCCTCCTCAGAACAAGAATATACCAAAATATTATCTATAAAGACAACCACAAATTGATCCAAATACGAGTGAAACACAAGATTCATCAAATCCATGAACGCAGCAGGGGCATTAGTTAATCCACACGGCATCACTAAAAACTCATAGTGCCTATATCGAGTCCTAAAAATAGTTTTCAGCACATCAGACATCTTCACCTTCAACTGATAATACCTAGATCTAATATCAATATTTGAAAAAACTGTTGCACCTCGGAACTGGTCAAAAAAATTATCAATTTGAGGCAAAGGATACTTATTTTTAATGGTCAACTTGTTAAACTGTCTATAGTCAATACACATCCACATCGTGCCATCCTTCTTCTTCACAGACAAAATCGGTGCACCCTGCAGAGATACACTTAGGTGAATAAACCCTCTATCAAGTAACTTTTGCAACTCAATCTTTAATTCCTTAAGCTCTTTTGGTGCCATGCGATAGGGCACAATTGACACCGGTACAGTACCAAGATAAAGCTCAATTCCAAACTCAACTTCCAGATCAGATGGCAAACCAGGTATCTCTTCAGGAAACATGGCAAGAAAATCCTTAATAGTGCGAATATCCTGAACTCTTAACTCCTTACTAACAAAATTCATTACATAGGCTCAATAAGCCTCAAACCTTTCCCCATAGTCTTTTTAACCTTCATAACCGAAACCACATTAGACAAAAAACCTGATCTTTCGCCAAAAACAACAATTTCTAGCCCATCACTATTTCTCAAAATAATTCGCTTCGTCTTAAAATCTACCCTAGCCTTATGCTCAGTTAACCAATCAATACCAAGAATAACATTAAATCCATAGAAAGGCAATTCCATAAGATCAATAGAGAAAACATGTCCTTGAATCATAAGAAGGCAGCTACGGTAAACTTTATTCACTTATATTATCACCAAAAGAACTATTGACAGTCATACCCAAACCAATAGTCTCAACATGAATCTCTAACTTGCATGCCAATTCACTAAAAAATATATGAATGTGTTGAGCTAGAATGAACTAAAGAAAACAATGGAGTAGACTGCAAAGTAAAAGTACCTGCGATAACATCAATTGTATCCTCATCCTTCGGCTCCCTAATAGCATAAACTCGAGCTGGAGCTCCAGGCTCAACCTGTGTAGCAACAGTATGAGCTACAGTCTACTGCCCAATTGATCTCTCACTACCTCTGCCACGACCTTTAGCAGGTGCAGAAGTAGGTGCCAAACTCTAAGTCTACGAAACCTCAACTCTATTCAGACAATCTAATACGATCCGTCTCGGTGTTGAGTCGAGTCATATTTTGTGTTGCCCGATCGTCTACGATGAAGTAATGAACAAATGTATAGCTAACAAATAAAATTGATAAAATAGGCTCAATATTGTTTTATAACGACGAAGGTTCAGGAAAAATGGCTAAAAATGGATGTGTTTGGTTATGATAAAATGAAGGAAAGAAAAACGGCTCAAGAAACAAGTAAGAACCAACACTAGTAAGTGTCGACCCAACACTTTTACGTTTAATGAGAAGGATAGAAAATTCAATCAAAACCTCGACCCACTATCTAGAAAGATAGGAACCTCGGTATAAGGTTCGAATGCCACACTTGCTAAAGTGATAAGTTCGGGATAAAACAAAGAAAGGGTTGACGCCACTAGCTTTGTAGATAAGCCAACAAGTCTTTGTACAAAATCGGAGAAAAATAATTCTCACCAAATGAACAGAGTTTCATTCAAAAAGGATCAAAAGTTCCATTACAAAATCTGATTTCACCTATTTATAGTGCTAAAATAGGGTAGCCAAATAGTCACAAGCATTCATCTTAATGTACTAATTAAAAGCTTAATTAAGTTCAAATCTCTTAGCATTCTTGAAACAAATAACTCCTTCATTGAATTCTCTTCAATTCAGCTGAATGAATGTCCTTGAATGACTGAAAGATGACTCTTGAATTGTCCCTTGGCTAGCCAAATAGACATCAACTCTTTAATGATGATTTGAATGCTTAAATTATTCTTTTGAAATAACAAAAATAGCTGGTAGCTGAAAAGAGTTGCTGCCAAAATTTAAAGATATATAATGCTCTTTAAAACTCCTTAAATGATGTATAAAACCCCCTTTGTAACAACTCCTTCTTTTGTATCCAAAAAACACTTGAAAAGTCACTTCAATTAAGTTTTAACAGCCTTGAAATGTAACAATTGTAAGCTGAAGAGACACCTGCAATAAACACATTAAATTGAACTTATCAAACATATTCAAACACTAATTAAATATATCAAGAATAAATACTTAGCTTAAGTAAATAAACTAAACATATGCATTAACTATTCCAGCAACTAGTTAATTAAAGAAGCAAGAATAAATAAACTTAACTCATGCCTCAATAAATAATTCTAGAAACTAGATTAATTAAAAGCAACACTTATTAATTAAACTAAGATGAGTTGAATAAATGTCCAACAACTCATTTATTAAACTAAGATGCTTAAATGCATGGTTTGAAATGCAAACTAAATGAACAAATGAGTTACTTAATGCAAGACTTAATTTAATGATGTAGACTTAAACTAACATGGGAGTTACATAATGCATGTCATTATTTATGATGCATACTTAACTAGCATGGAAGCTACATAATGCATAACTTTTTTAAATGCAGAACACACAAAGTGCAAGTCTAAAATTAAAAATATGCAAACTTATTAATTTAAATAAAACTATATTGAATTAAAAAGTCCTTAAAAACATTGGCCCAATAATCAATCAGGCCTATAAGATATTTCAACTTACACTTGGGCCCTTCAAGTTTAGGCCAATTCTGATGTCGGCGAGTTGTGTCAAAACATGTTGCGACCGGGTTTGCATCACAATCCCTCAGAAAATGTTCGTTTGAACCACATTTAAAAAATCAACTTGGAAACTTACAAAACTCTCTAAAATTCCTACACTCACAGTGTGCACAAAGCGGCCATGTAGGAACTCTTGTCGAACTAGTCGCACTAACAACAATACTAGTCTCCTGCCTAAACTGACTCGATCGAGACCCACGTCCCGCACCCCTACTAGAACTATGACTATCATGCCCTCTCTTAGGCGGTCTACCCGGTGCACCATTAGAAGCTCTCTTACCAGAATCAGAAACCACCGAACGAAACGGCTTACCTAATGTCTCCTCAACTACCTTAGCTCTCTCAACTAACTCATCAAACATCTCCACATTCTAAGCTACCAAATAAACTCGAATATCATGATTAAGCCCAAATCAAAACCTCTTACAATGGTTCGTCTCGAAAAATATCATCTCAGGAGCATACTGACTAAGTCGTACAAACTCAGCCTCATAATTTGCTACTGACAGTTCACCCTGAATCAAATCCAAAAAACTCATGCTTACGAGCCTCCATATACTACTTACCTATAAAGTTCCTCTTAAAACCTCAAAAAAATAATTCCAAGTCAACCCATCAAAAATAATACCCCTTCTAGTAGTATTCCACCAACGATGTGCCTCACCGTTAGGTAAGGACACAGCACAACCCAACTTTTCCTCGTCAGAACAGGACATCTACTCGAGGATCCTTTCAACTCTCTCCAACCAGTACTCAGCTACTGTTGGAGTAGTACCCTTCACTCTAGAAAATTCCTTACTACCCAACGCTCGAAGACGTTCAAGCGACAACCCACGATTCACAGGTGCAAGATTAGCACCAGCAATCCGCTGAAGCGCTCCAGTCATAGCTTTCATTAGAAGGCCTACACCCTCACCAGGTATATTCACTCCACGCGACATCACATAAGGTGCAAAGGATGTACCATCCTCTTGAGCACTAGCTCTCACATTAACAGACATAGAAGGCATATCTCATAATCTAGCATACAACAAATAATAAACGGTGTGAGTGGTGGGGAAATGATCTAAGACTCTTTCCTTAAAGCAAACTTTAAGATTAAAGACAATGTGTTCCCATTCCTACCCCACATGTAATTCAATCAGAATATTTCAATTAATCTCTTGCAATTCAATCAAAGTAATATTAACAGTTGCAAATGATCAAAGAGATTTAGACCCATGAGTTTTGAGATTCCAAACACACAACAATCACCTAAGCTTGAGAGTTAATGAACCTAAAGCTCTGATACCACCAACTGTAACACCCTATATTCGGCCTGGTAGTCAAGCCAAAATATGGGATGTCACACCACCGTCTCATGTCACATACATCAAGTAGAAAGCTCATTCTGAACAAAACGTCCATCATTTTATTGTTCATATAGGTTTTAAGACAATCCTTCTAGATAGTTACCATTATTACATGCTAAACTTACATTGATTGTTTGTGAAAACATCATTAAACATGCAAAAGGTCTATTTAGAGAAATTCTCAAAATATGTTTGTAACTATTGATACTAACACTAGGGTATCGATAATTTCTTTAAGTGGTATCGATACCACTTGGAAAAATAATACCAAACTTGCATTCTATTTCTCGATTTAAAACCCAAAGTCTAGAAAATTATCGATACTTGTCATGAAATATCGATATTTTAACCCCGAGTATCAATACTAAAGCAAAAGTATCGATACCAAATCCCTATTCTGACACCCTACTCATTTCAAAACACAGAGGTATCGATTTTTAAACTCGATTATCGATACCTCTTCTTCAAAACATAAAAATACAACATATAAGTGTATATATCCATTCCAACTATGTTTCTAATAATCATACATCAACTACTAAGAAAAATAACCATCCAAACGACTTAATCAATAGTTCAAAATACGCAAAACTTGTTCCTGCGAGTATCATTATGCCATCATCAATATTCATAAACCTAAGCAAATATATTAACTTATAAACTTCTAAAAAGAACAAAAGCAAAACCAGCAAATAGTCCAAACACATCATGACATTAAACATGTCTGCCACATTGCCGTATTCCCCAATATGTAAATAAATAAATTAACACCAATGGAATAACACAAAAACTTGCTTGGATCACCTTTCAGAAACCACACCGCTTACACTGGCACACAACTAATTTTCAATAGGTGAAGAAGGGATTGGGTGAACTTAACAAGCTTAGTGAATGATTAGAATAACCACATCGCAAACATATCATCATGCATCCTCAAGACAACCATTTATAAGGACAATTACAATAGTCCTATGTTTAGTGTCGTAGAGTACCTATCCATGCATATCTACTGGTTCATCTACACAACATTTACTTGCTCATGCAAACATATATCATGTAACACACATATTTAATCAAGCATATATCACATTTCATACAAGTCACATGTAATGATAAATTGACACTTGAGGTATGAAACATAAAGTGAGCTTTATTACCACTCATCATATACACAGATCTCCAACACACCATATAGACTTATAGAGTCAAACATGTCCAAAGAGTGCAGAATATAGTTAACACTCTCCTTATTTCCCCTCACATGTCTCATTGAATTGAACTTAGCTCACATTCTCTTATCCCTCTATCATGTCCCAGGCCCTCAACGCCCAAAATCACTATACATATAGGTGAGTACTCACAATCTTATAGCATGCCAACTATATCCAACAGTTTCGAGATCATAAGGCCAAAATATTTGAAAAATAATCACATATCACTTATGGATTACCCGTGCACTATCACTGCATGTTAGCATCTTTTGTAAAACACTATCATCGTCACATAAAATATATATCATGTATATATTTGTACTTTTCACAACAGTTACCATATCCACATATCACATATTTGAGCTTCTCATCACCATGCACAATTTCATAATTATATAAGCACAAAACCACAAAATGAATATGGATACAAGAAAAATTACACTCAAAATTTAAAGTAGGGGTTTAGGCTACTACTAAATTCCTAAATAACACATGAATCGTGTCTATGATTAGCGATCCCAAGCACTGACCACTTTATGCTTTCGTCAGAAAGCCGAAAGCTCAACTAACTTTTCCTTAACTCGTAATAGGATCTAATGAATTCAAGGCTTCACACACACCAATCATACAATAAAAACATTCAAATAGAAACCAAAGACTCACTTTAACCAACCAAAACACAATCCTAAGCTAAGCTCTCATGTAACCAAAACTTTTAACATAACAAACTTTAAATTTAAATATTTCAGTCTATAATCAGTATTTTCGCTTAAAACCAATTCCATTCAACTTATATTACACCTACGACTAATTCCCAACCTTTAAACCACACAAAACTACGTATTTCATGGTATCAACATATTCCGATATGTTTTAAAGCTATTTTCCAAAAATTCATAAAAATATTAGAAATTTTTAATGAAACTTCAAAGCAAGTTTAGAAACCTTATAATCACAATAAAATATGTTAAAAAACACTTTGAAACCATGTTTTTACTTAAAATCTTAAAATCCACCATTAATGACCCTATTTTCGACTTTGAACCAAAACTTCCGATTTTGTAACTAAAACTCAACTGTAAAGTCTAAATATCATTAAAAACTAATGAGTAGATGAATGGTTACCTTTGATGAAAGAATGAACGAGTTTTGATGTATATTCGGGAAACCCACAATTGAATAAGATGATTAAATCTATGGAGTTTTTGGGTGCTTTTCTTGGAGATTTATGTAGGTAATGAATTTGGGATTAATAGGAAATCAAAGTATAATAGCTTGGGGATCAAAAATCAATAGGAGGAGTAAGGGAAAGCAAGGGATGACAACACTAAAGAGAAGAGAAGAAGCTATCGTGGAATAAGCTGGGAGTGGGGGTTTATTAGGTTCAATTTTAAAAATTGGTGAAACTACAACATAAATGTTCATAGTTTTGACTCTGTTACAAATCAGTCTTTTTCTCAAATTAAGGGTTTCTAAAACACTTTTTCAAAAATTGATTTGCTTTTCTAAAAATTATAATCGGGAACATTATCGATAAACCATGTCACGAAATTCTGCACTCTAAAGCTAAAATCCCTAAAATAGCCCTAAAACTCGTAAGCCCTATTTTGGTGTGTTACATGCCTAACTTTTGGGATTCCTACACAAAATAACACATTTTTTTTAATTTGAATAAAATATTAAAATTTTCAAATTCCAAAGTTAACTACCGTCTCTAAATAAAATGCATAAAATAAGAAAATAAAAATTAATGCACTAAATTGGTCAGAATTGGGATCCGACTCATTCGTGTCCCCTTCGTTATTTTTTCCTTCTTTACATCTTCTTTTGGGTCCTCTTGATCATCGGTATTTTTGTCTTGTACTTTGTCATATTTGAAGTGTAATACCCCATACCCAGTTCGGTCACTGTCCTAAGCTATAAGGTATTATAGTTGTAAAACCTTAATCTAAAACATGTTTCATATCTAACATAAGAAAAAATAAATTACCATTAATAATTTCCATTCTTTTCAATTGGATTGGGACCTAAATCGAGTTTACGAAACATTTAAAACAAATTGGGATCAATTCTAGATTAAATTGTAACTTCTATGAAATTTTGACGAAAAAGTGTAAACAGGGGTCATGCAGCTATGTGACCAGGTAGCTCACTGTGACCATCTGGACAACTCCTACGCCAAAATTAAAGGATCACACGGTCGTGCCATAAGACTGTGTGGGGCACACGGCCATGTGGCAGCCCATGTCACTAGTCGTGTGTACCCAAAACTACCTTAAAAAATAAGCCATTTCACATCCAAATGCTTGGGCTCCAAGCTAAGCAATAACCAACAATCAAACTCATCCAAAATGTGCCTAAACAAGCCAAAACATACAAATTCACAATCAACCTATGTACATAACCAATATGCCCCCATTGACACTACAATTCAAATATCAATTTAAACCATAAATAAGAACCATAATCTCTTATTTCATAATAGCTTAAACATACCAACTCACTAACATCCATTCCACAAGCACAACATTCTTACTCAAACACATATAATGACCATTTCAAATCCACCAATAACACCAAATGCTAGTTACCATTAATTAACATATTCTATCAACCACATCAACCAAGTACCAAAATGACATTTACAAGCTACCATTCCACCATAAGTTACTTATCAGCTAAGGGTTTAAAATATATACATATATACCCTAATTACATGCCACTTTTAACCTTACCAAAATGGAAAAAAAGACTACTGAAAATATAGCGGATAGTGTGTGATCTCCTAAGCTGATCCAATCGACGCCACGATTCCAATAGGTCTACAATAATAAAACCAAAACGAGGTAAGCTTATACAAAGCTTACTAAGTTCGTGAAATTAAATATATTTTATATAATAATACCCAAAAATTATAATATAGCATCTTTTCTTATATTTCACCTATCTCAAATAGTCGAGACATCAAAACCTGTAATACTCACACCATCAAATTCACCAAGTCATGAAATCACGATTTAATATATAAACAATTTCTTGTCCCAGAAAACGTTAATAAACAAACTTTGGATACACGAAAGAGAAATACTCATTCGAGTCAACACTAGGACTTTAACCGATGCTCGATGCTACTCACACAAGCTTCAAAGAGTTTGCGACACATGCAGGATCTGAAGCCATCGGTACATCATCCATCACTATTACAGAGTACCTGATACAAAAGTACACCGGCTAAAAGCCTGCTAGGCTCAAGGCCTGATACTTATACACCGACTCAAGGCCTGCTTCTTCCTAATAGCATGTCATTTGTATTCCGACTATTTACTAAGTTCACACGGGCCTATCATACTTACTAATAACTCACAATTTCGATATTAACCTTCCATCATGTTAATCATTCAATAACTAAACTAATAACAATTATTGTCACTAAATTAAATAAGCAATAAGCAATTTATTATAAACATAAATAACATAATACGGACTTACCTATGTAATGGCTACCGATATTTGACGATGACTATTCAACAATCTTTCCTTTCCCACGATTATCGATTGATCTACTCGTTTCTTGATCTAAATATAATAATTCAATTAAATTAACCCAATTTAACATCTTAAAATACATTAAATATTTAATAATATTTTATACATTTACCCCAAAATTTTACCTTTTATACTATTTGGTCCTTCAAACAAAAACTTCAAATTTATCACTATTAAACCAATTCTAAGCTTAAAAAAATTTTCTAGGGTCCCCATACAGTCCATAATTATCATATTTTCCCAAGAATTTCTTTCTAACTTTCCTATTTTAACAAATGAGTCCTTAAACTTGAAGCTAACAAAAAATTACATCTCAAACTAATCCAAACTCAACAACAAGCTTAATACTAAACTACTTAACATCAAAATCATTCAATATCAACAATGGAAAACTTCTAAATATTGGACGGTTTCACAATTTAATCCTTGGATTAACTAAATTAAGCTATAACCATTTCAAAAACATAAGAATCATGAAAAATTGAGTTGAAAACCACTCACATGCAATAGAACTAAGCCCAACCGAATGCTCTCCTATGCTTTAATGGAGGTTTCAGTTGACTTTAAGCCAAAATGAAGAAGATGATGGCTTTCATTTACTTAATTTTATGTTTTATTCATTAAGTACCATTTTGCCCTTTAATAATAACTCAAATTTCAATAAAAATAACTCTTAAATCGTCCACTCTTAATAATTAGGGTCAAATTTCCACTTAAAGCCCTCAATTCATGATTTTATACTCCTTTAATACAATTAACTAATAACATTAAACTTTTACAACTTCTACGTTTTAGTCCTTTTACCTAATTAAAACAATCAAATGATCAAATTAACGTACCAAAGTTTTATATGACATTACCATGACAATCTAGATACTAATTAAATTGTTGACACCTTTTTTTCGATAAAACGGGGTTGACTTGGATTTTGAAAACAAAAACAAAAATAGGAGTCGCCACCGATCATTTTTTATGAGGTATGATCGGGTTACCTTGAAAAGTGGTGGTTTTTAACGATTTGATTTTTATTAAAACCATAATTTTGGTCCACGAAATTTAGAAAAATGGGTTCGGGAGTCGATTATGTACGAGGAAGGATTAGCACCCTCGTGACGCCCATAAATTGGTACCTAGTTGATTACTTAATGTCTTGGTGTAGAAAATTAAAAAAGTCTAGAAATTTAAAAAAAAACGATCCATAAAAAAAATTCGAATGACATGGATTAAAACTTAAGAGGATATTTAGCTATTTGGTCAAATGAGAAATCGAAACCCAGCACGTTAGGCCAGGTTTTCTCGAATTTCCAAACACAAAATATTGCCTTATTTTAAAATTTTAAAAGGGTATTTGGCTATTTGGGTAAAAAAGAGAAATCGAAACCCAACACGTTAGGGCACATTTTCTCGAATTTCCAAACGCAAAATATTACCTTATTTTAAAATTTTAGAAGGATACTTGGCTATTTGGTCAAACGAGAAATCGAAACCCAGCACGTTAGGGCACGTTTTCTCAAATTTCCAAACGTAAAATATTGCCTTATTTTAAAACCTTTCTTTATTTTGCATAATGGGTGAAATCCAGTGGAATTTCTAAAATAATACAGGCATGATTTATTAGATTGCTTTAAAAGAAATCGTTTGAAAACTTTGAAAGGATTGTATGCGATTAATAATGACTTTGCAATGTACACTTGAAGCAAATGATATAATATGCATAAAAGTATGCATGTAGCATTGACGTTAACGAATTCTAATATTAATATGCACGAATAAAAATAATGATGCCAATGACAATATTACAACAATAATAATAACAACCATAATAATAAATTTAAATTTTGAAAATATTAAAATGGTAAATAAAGAAATAATGAAATAAATAACAACAATAGTAGCCAAAATATAATGAACAAACCAATAAATAAATTAATAAATAAATAAACAAATACTAATGTAAGTTTGATTAAAACTAAGTAAATAAATAACAATTAAATGGAATATTAAATAAAACTATTTTTTTATGAATAAATAAATAAATAAATAAAAATAATTAAACTGGCTGGGGACCGAACTAAAAACGGACGCAAATTTTGGGGCTTGAATCGCAAATAAATAAAAGAGGATTGCAATGGGACCGAAATGAAACGCGCTCAAAGTGTGAGGGACTTACTGGGAAATTTTCCCGGCCCTGCGGTGCAGCGTTTCAATGCGGGTCAAAATGAAGGAAATGTAAAAATTTATGGGCTAAAAAAGGTAAAGACCAGGCTGCATCAAGGTGCAAAGCGGAGGGGCTGAATATGCAATTAGCCCCTCCAAACCAAAACACGCGGATCCTGGTCACACTTGGGTTGGGTATTCGGGTCAACATCAAAATGGCGTCGTTTTGGCCATTGATGCCAAGGCCCAAAATGGCACCGTTTTGTATCTAATATAAATACCAAAAAAAAAGAAAAAGAAAACAGTTTACTTCATTTTTCAGAAAAAAAAGAAAAAAAACAGAGAGCTCAGTCTCTCTTTCTCTTTCGCAGGCTTCAAGCTCCGGCCAAAGGGTCGTCGCCGTCACCGCCGTAAGTGGTGGTCTGAGCGACACGGAGAATGCATTTTTGGCCCGTTTTTAAAACGCTTGAAGGCCTAAGCCTTTGGGTTTTGAGGCTGAAAGAAGGAGAAACTCCCATGCCCCTCTCACGTCCCAATTTCGACGATCGAAATGGCCGGCGAAGGGCCCTTCAAGCGACCCCAGGTATTCTCTTTCCTCTTTTATGCTTATTAATATTTTTAAAAAAGATTCGTAAAAAAATAAACAAATAAATAAATAAAACAAATAAATAAATAGATCAAAAAAGAACACTTAAGTCAACAACCTTTTCTTTCTTTTATGTCTGATATTTTTCTAGTGTCCGAACCCATTCAAAGAAAAAGTTTGTGGCTTTTATAGCCAACTTACAAACGTTTAACTTCTATTTTTGTCGTTTTTTTATTTGGATTTTCTCTGCTTGTTGGTTTCTTTTCTCTTTGTTTTTTCCTTTTTGTTGTTTTTGTTTGCATGTTATGGGTGTTTTACAGGTGCTAGACGCGCGTGAAGAAGGCCTTGGTGGCAGTGGCGTGTAATGCTGATGGGACGTGTGACGAACAGCGGTGGTAGCAAGGCTGGGGCTGGCGTGTGAGGTGACTATGCGGCGCGCCCTAGGGTTTCTGTCCCTCCCCTCTACTGAAAATGTTTTAAGTTATTGGACTAGGGTTTTTTTAATTTTTGGCCTGTTGGGTATAATTGTAAAATGGGTGTATTGTTTTAATTATTCTAGTGGGCCGGCAAATTTGAGCTTCTATAGCTGCCCTCTTTGCTCGTTTTCGTGTAACGAGAACAGAGCAAAGACTAAGAATGACCAAATTTGCCCGGTCTCACCGAGTCTTAACTTCTTTGACGCTTCTCTTCAAGTAGCTTTATTTCAATCCATTGCATCTTATTACTTTGATCCACTCCACCATACTTCAGAGAGATACGACTTCAATCTACTCTGCTACAACTCCATGGGGTTGAGATTTGTGGTTTTAGTCTGCTCCACTACTGCTTAGGGAGATAAGACTTGATGCGATCTGCTCTAATGCAACTTTAGAGAGATAAGATCTGTGGTTTTAATCCGCTCCACTGCAACTTCAGGGAGATAGGATTCTTTTCTTTCGTCTGCTCCACTACTACTTAGGGAGATAAGACTTGATGCAACCTGCTCTACTGCAACTTCAGAGAGATAAGATCTGTGGTTTTAATCTGCTCCACTGCAACTTCAGGGAGATAGGATTCTTTTCTTTCGTCTCCTCTACTACTGCTTTGGGAGATAAGACTTGATGCGATCTGCTCTATTGCAACTTCAGAGAGATAATATCTGTGGTTTTAATTCGTTCCACTGCAACTTCAGGGAGATGGGATTGATTTCTTTCGTCTACTCCACTACTGCTTAGGGAGATAAGACTTGATGCGATCTGCTCTACTGCAACTTCAGAGAGATAAGATCTGTGGTTTTAATCCGCTCCACTGTAACTTCAGGGAGATAGGATTCTTTTCTTTCATTTGCTCCACTACTGCTTTGGGAGATAAGACTTGACGCGATCTGCTCTACTGTAACTTCAGAGAGATAAGATCTGTGGTTTTAATCTATTCCACTGCAACTTCAGGGAGATGAGATTGGTTTCTTTCATCTGCTCCACTACTGCTTAGGGAGATAAGACTTGATGCGATCTACTCTACTGCAACTTCAGAGAGATAAGATCTGTGGTTTTAATCCGTTCCACTACAACTTTAGGGAGATAGGATTCTTTTCTTTCGTCTGCTCCACTACTGCTTTGGGAGATAAGACTTGATGCGATCTGCTTTACTGCAACTTCAGAGAGATAAAATCTGTGGTTTTAATCCACTCCACTGTAAATTCAGGGAGATAAGATTGGCTTCTTTGATCTGTTCCCCGGGGAACATGACTTGCAGAATCCATTTTATGGACCTATTTATGCCTAGTGATTAGGATGTTATGATCAAATGAATTAAATGCTCCTAACTAAATATGTATAAATGATATTTTCATGAATGTCGAATGTTGTGAGAATGACCCCTTTTAATGTTTGGATTGTCATTCCTCGTTGTTTATCAAGGTTCTACCACTGATTCATTCTCGTTCAGCTGGTATCTTTATTAGAAAAACCAAAGAAACAGTCACAATTTAGACTATTCTTTCTCAAATGCTTCTGACCCTTAAGTTTGGTTAGTTCTAAACAACGGTCCTGTTTCAGGTCCTAGTACCATTTAGAAGCTTTCAGAGTAATATGCAGAACTCCCTCTACTTGCATATTGTCAGTCCATTAATCGTTATTTCAATGAAAAATGCTTGAAAAAGATGATCACAATAGACAAGACAAAATTTTGTCGAGAACTAAGCTCGAAATGAATAAATTAATCAAGATAGAAAATTTTACTGAGATAAGATGAAAAAGATTATCACAATGGATAAGATGAAAATTTATTGAGAGCAAAGCTTGAAATGAATCAATCAATCAAGATAGCAAACTTGCTATGATACAAAATGAATAAGATAAAAAATAGGTGCCCTAGATATCGTAGCATGACCTCCTCTATACCAAATTTTGAGGACCTTTTGAACTTTATATGTACTTAGAAGTCCTAGAAGACTTTGTTTATGTCCCCAAAATGTAGCATCCCCCCTTCTTGTTAATTCAGCGAAGACAAGACTACCACATGCCTCACCTTTGATCAAAATTTGAATTGCCCTTTTTCCGGGGAAAATCAAAGCGCGTTTTGCGGGTTTTCACCTTGGCCTCTCCCTTTTTTTTAGGTGAAGTACTTTTTCACTGAATCTGAATTCACAGGATTAGAGAGGCTTTTTCCATCCATCTCAGTTAAAATTAACGCTCCTCTAGAAAAGACCCTCTTTACCACATAAGGTCCTTCCCAGTTTGGCATCCACTTCCCCGTAAAGTCTTTTTGTATGGGAAGTATCTTCTTCAGTACCAAATCCCCTTCATGGAATTCCCTAGGGCGAACTTTCTTATTGTAAGCTCGCATCATTCGCTTCTGGTACATTTGACCATGGCGGATAGCTCTCATCCTTTTTCCTTCGATCAAGTTTAGCTGATCATATCGGGATTGGATCCATTCTGCTTCATCTAATTTTAGTTCTGATAGAACTCGAAGGGAGGGAATTTCATCTTCGATGGGTAAAACTGCCTCCATCCCATAGACTAAAGAGAAAGGGGTTGCCCCAGTAGAAGTCCTGACAGAAGTTCTGTAAGCATAAAGGGCAAATGGTAATTTTTCATGCCAATCTTTATAAGTCTCAATCATCTTTCCCACAATCTTCTTGATGTTTTTATTGGCTGCTTACACCGCGCCATTCATTTTTGGGCGGTATGGCGATGAGTTGTGGTGCTTAATATTGAATTGGCCAAAGAATTCTGCTATCCTACTATTGTTCAAATTTAGCGCGTTGTCGGATATTATCCTCTCGGGCATTCCATACCGACATATGATTTCCTTCTTTAGAAACTTGCTGACGGCTGCCTTTGTGACATTGGCGTAAGAAGTAGCTTCTACCCATTTAATAAAGTAGTCAATGACTACGAAGATGAACCGATGCCCATTTGAAGCTTTTGGCGATATTGGTCCAATGACGTCCATCCCCACATGGAAAAAGGCCATGGAGAAGTAATGACATGAAGAGGTGAGGGAGGTACATGAATTTTGTCTCCATAAATTTGGCACTTGTGGCATTTCTTTGGTGTACTTGATGCAGTCTCCTTCCATGGTAGACCAATAATATCCGAATCTCATGATTTGCCTTGCCATTGTGAAGCCATTAGCATGCGTTCCACAGACACCATCATGGACTTCCTCCAAGATTTGTTTGGCCCTAACAGCGTCTACACATCTTAGTAGCACCTGATCATTTCCTCTTTTATATAGGATCTCTACATCTAAGACGTAGTCACTAGCCAGCCTCCTCAATGTTTTCTTATCATTCTCTGTTGCTTGGTCGGGGTATTCACGATTCTTCACATATCGCAATATATTTGATACCAAGGGTGATCATCTTTTTCTTCATCTTCATCAATGTTTCAACAATGGGCTGGAGCTTCATAAATGCTCATTCAGATAGGCTTCACATCCTCTTGTTTATTTATTTTGATCATAGAGGACAATGTAGCTGATGCGTCTGCCATCTAGTTTTTATCTCGTGGGAGGTACCAAAAGGTGATATCCTCAAACTCCTCAATCAATTCGAGAACCAACTTTCGATAATTTATCAACTTGGGGTCTCTTGTCTCCCATTCGCCCTTGAGTTGATAGATTACCAGTGTAAAATATCCATACACCTCTAGTACTTTAATTTTACGTTCAATAGCTGCACGGATACCCATAATGCACGCTTCGTACTCTGCCATGTTATTTGTGCAACCAAAGTCTAACTTGCTGGTGAATGGATAATAATCTCCGTTTGGAGATACCAAAACTGCTCCGATCCTGTTACCCACAGTGTTTGAGGCTCCGTCAAAGTTCAATTTCCAAGCATTGCTTTATTGTGTGTCTGCTTCAGCAGTTGCCACATACATCATATCCTCATTTGGGAAATTGAAGTTCAAAGGCTCTTAATCTTCTAGGGCTCTACTAGCTAGAAAATCTACTATTGCGCTCCCTTTTACAGCCTTTTGATTCACATAGGCTATGTCGAATTCAGACAGTAGAATTTTCCATCGGGCCATCCTTCTGTTTAAAGCGATTGATTCCATCATGTATTTCAGAGAGTCTAACTTCGAGATTAACCAAGTCGTATGGTATAACATGTATTGTCTCAATCTCCGAGTGGTCTATACCAAGGCGCAACATAATTTTTCAATTGGCGAATATCTCATTTCGTATTTAGTGAACTTCTTGCTGAGATAGTAGATCGCTCTTTCTTTTCATCCTGATTCATCATGTTGGCCGAGCACGAAACCCATAGAATTCTCGAATACTGCCAAGTATAGTATTAATGGTTTATCTGGACATGGTGGCATCAATACCGGGGCATTGGACAAATAACACTTGATCTTGTCAAAATATTTTTGGCACTCCTCATCCCATATACCCGGATTGTATTTCTTGAGAAGGCGAAAAATAGGATCACATTTCTCGGTTAACTGTGAAATGAACCGAGCAATGTAATTTAATCTTCCTAGAAAACCTTAAACTTCTTTTTGGGTGCGTGGCGAAGGTAGTTCTTGTATAGCTTTGACTTTGTCCGGGTCAATCTCAATCCCGTTTTTACTGACCATGAATCCTAGCAGCTTTCCTGACCTAGCCCCAAAGGTGTATTTTGCTGGGTTAAGCTTTAGCTGGAAATTTCTTAACCTTAGGAATAATTTTCTCAAAACTTGTACATGCTCTTTTTCAGTTCTAGACTTTGCAGTCATGTCGTCAACGTAGACTTCGATCTTCTTGTGCATCATGTCATGGAATAGGGTCACCATGGCTCTTTGATATGTTGCCCCTACATTTTTCAATCTAAATGGCATCATCTTATAAAAAAACGTTCCCCACAAGTTACGAACGTAGTTTTCTCCATATCTTCAAGATGCATCTTTATCTGGTTGTATCCTGAGAAGCCGTCCATGAAGGAAAAAAGTGAGTATCCAGCCGTGTTGTCTACCAAAGTATCGATATGAGATAGTGGGAAATTGTCTTTTGGACTGGCTTTGTTCAAATCTCTGTAGTCCACACACATTGGTACCTTCCCGTCTTTCTTTGGCACAGGCACTATATTGGCTACCCACTCTGAGTACTTGACTACCTGTAAGAAACTAGCACCGAATTACTTCTTGACCTCTTCTTTTATTTTTAGCAAAACATCAGGTCTCATCCTTCGAAGTTTCTGTTGAACCGGTTTGCATTCTTCCTTTATGGGTAGTCTATGCACTACGATATCAGTACTTAACCCAGGCATATCTTGATAAAACCATGCGAAGATATCTTTGAATTCTTTAAGTAAATCGATAATGTCTTGTTTTGTCTCTGCTGCCATACAAGCACCGATTTTCACCTCTTTTCCCTCCTCTAGGCTTACAACTTCTACCGGCTCTTTATAGGGTAGAATCTGCTTTTCTTCTTGCTCTATCATTTTTAACAAATCGGGAGAGAAGTTATAGCTTTTGTCATCTTCAAAATCCTAAGGATCTTCTATATCCATGTCTTGTTCAAAAGGGAAATCTGAGTTAGTAGCAGAGTCATTCACATCATTAATATCTAGGGACCTGTTTATTGTGAAGAAGGAAAGTTCAAATAAAAGAATCTAAGAATAATTATATGTATAATATGATTATGAATGGAATGAAAATAATAAAAGAATATTTTCTCAAAATGAGACTGAATGACGCATCTTTATTGAAATAAAATTTAGGACATATGTCTTTTACAAAAGATTCTTATTGCCCCTAGACTTAAGGCAACAAGTGTGTTCTGAGAATTACTCTGAATTGGCTCTAAAAGTTACAGGGATCTCTTCTTCAGTTCAGTTGTTCAAAACACTTCTAAGTTCATAAGGGCAGATGCCCGATAAATTTCCTTCCACCCTTTCCTCTTCAGATATGGCATTGATGTCCAACCTTCTAGTCCTTCCTTCCGTAACTTCATTCCTCCCTTCGGAGTAGACAATTCCCCCTAATACACATGTCTTAGATATATGGGGAACGGTCATCGGTTCCCATTCGGCTTCTATCCCGCTCAAACGCGCTCTTCTTTTCTCTCGCTTTTTCTCTAATTCCTTCTTTCTTTCCCTTGCGTCAGGCTTATATCCCAAACCACAGCGGTCCTATTTATTAACCAAGATCGGTACTTCGACCCGTCCCTGGAGGTATTTTCCAAGTCCTCTTCTAGGCAATGCTCCCTTTCCCACTGTCAGCTGCAAACTCATTGTCGTAGCTTTGGATATTTTAGGCGCTGGAACTTTGCTCCCCTCAATGATAAATGTTGCGTTAATGAATTCCAATGATCGGAATGAACATTCTATCGCTTCACTATCGGCCTCTACATATGGTGCGTCATTGGTAACTGATGCAATGATGCCTTCTTCTAGACTTATCGTTACCAATCGGCCCTCTGTTACCAATTTTAACTTTTGGTGAAGTGATGACGGTACCGCCCCTACAGAATGGATCCAAGGCCTCCCCAATAGGCAATTGTAAGATGGTTTAATGTCCATTACCAGAAAATCCACCTCGTATGTATTTGGACCAATTAAGAGAGGTATCTCGATTCTTCCCATCACTTTCCTCTCGGTGCCATCAAATGCTCTCACTATATTTTGGCATGACTTCATGTGAGAACTGTCCACAGGCAGCCTGTTTCACGTGGACAAGGGTAAAACATTCAGTGCCGATCCATTGTCAATGAGTACCCCCGGTAGTGTGTACCCTTTGCAACGGGTAGTAATGTACAGGGCCTTGGTGGATCCCATGCCACCTGGCGGGATCTCATCATCGTTGAAGAAGATGAAATTGTCAGCACTGATGTTGTTGACTAGGCGATCTAATTTGTTCACTGAAATGTTATCAGTGACGTAAGTCTCATTTAACACCTTCATAAGTGCATTACGGTGTGTTTTTGAACTTAAGAGTAGTGCCAGTATTGATATACGAGCTGACTGCTTGTGCAGTTGTTCCACAACACTGTACTCACTGTGTTTGAGGAACTTCAAAAAGTCCCTGGCTTCTCTCTCCGTTGCTGGCTCACTAACCGGTATTTCCTGCTTCTCCTTTCTTTGCTCGACCGCTAAAGGTTCATTACTTGAGTTCGGGGTATCATAACACTTCCCGCTACGTGTATAGAATCCCACATCTTTATTTCCCTCTGATGTGCATACCGGGCTTTCTTCTTTTGGGAATGTCACATTGCAGTCATAATTCCAAGGTACCCTTTTGCTATCTTGATAAGGAAAAGCAACAGGTTTTTGGATTATGACCTTTGGTGTGGCTTGTGTCCCGATTTTGCAAGCCTTTGGTCGTGAAATAATTACTATCAGGCGATTAGACTCTTAGACCCTTCCTGATAACCCTTCTTCTGAAGCGCAAACATCGTTTCATTCAGTGTACTCGAAAAACTCTAATTCCTTGCTGTCCATTAAACCTTGTAAAAAGGCCTTGAATTCGCCGCATTCTTAGATTACATGCCCTTCTTTGTTATGGAATGCACAATGGTTCATTATTTCCTGGGGCCTGTTCTCCAAATCTATCATGATTAATCCCTTTTCTACCATCTTTTTCCAAACCTCTTTCAACGGGGTTTTCACTTCAGCGATATTCCCTTTGACTCTCCTCCCCTCATTCTCAGCTATTGCATTTACCCCTTTATCAGCATGGTTAGGCAATGGATTTGTTGTTCCAAACAGATTGTCAAGTTTGATAACACCCATATCGATGAGCCTCTCAACCAACTTTTTAAAAGCGATGTAATTTTCTATTGAATGCCCCGCAATTTCTGCATGGTATTCGTATTTAGTGTTTGCATCATACCATTTAGGGTACGGGGGTTGTAACGGTTTCAAGTAGTAAGGGGAGACAATGTGCGCATCAAATAAACTTTGGTATAACTCTCTGTACGTCACTGGAATAGGTGTAAACTGAGGCTTCTTCGTTCTTGGCCTAATATTGGACTCTTGTCTTGGTGGGCCCTGGTGACTAGTGGCTACCATTCTTGGAGGGCCAACAGTGATCGGTTTCGAATAACTCTTGCCATATGTGTTTATATTATTCACTTCGCTTTCCTTTTTCCTTAGGGCTGGTCTTTTAGAGCTTTCCCCCGTGTCTATTTTACCACTTTTTATTGCTTTTCAATCATTTCATCGAACATTACCATATCCGAGAAGCTCTTGGTGACACTCCCTAACATGTGGTTGATGAATGGGGCCTTTAGAGTATTGATAAAAAGCATGGTGACCTCTTTTTCCAAAAGGGGTGGCTAAACCTGCGTTGCCACCTCCCTCCATCGTTGGGCGTATTGCCTGAAACTCTCATTTTGTTTCTTTTCCATGTTCTGTAACATAATTCTATCGCGTGTCATATTCGTTACATGACTGTATTGCTTCATAAAAGCTTGCGCCAAGTCTCTCCATGAACTAACTTTGGCACGAGTCAACTAGTTTTACCATTTGGCTGCAGAACCGATCAAACTGTCCTGGAAGCAGTGGATTAACAATTGATCATTATTGACGTATCCTGTCATCCTTCGACAGAAAATAGTGATATGAGCTTCAGGACAACTTGTCCCGTTGTATTTTTTGAACTCCGGCATCTTGAACTTAGGCGGGAGCACTAAATCAGGGACCAAGCTCAGATCCTTGGCGTCAACTCCAAAACGATAGTCGGTGTTCTCCATGGCTCTAAATTTTTCCTCTAGCCATCTACATCAGTTCTCGAGTTGTTTTGGCAAGTCTATTCTTGCCTTCTCCATCTCTGCTACGTCATCTAGATCAGAAACCACGGGTTTGGTAGGGTTATCCCCGAGATTAGAACCCGAGCCCATTTGAAAATGCACTATTACCGAGGCACCAGTCTGATATCAAGGTCTAATGGTAACAGGTACCCTTTGTGGGTACACCTCTGGTTGCGCTTGGATGTTAGTTGGGGTGAAACCTAGAGGATAAGTAAGGTCATCGTGATCACCCCTAGCATCAATTACAAGGCTTTTCTCTTTATCATTCCCTCTAGCTAATAACTGTTTCAATTGGTTCATCATAGTGTTCTGGGATTCTAGCATGTCTTGTTGAATTTTATCTAATCGTTCCTACATCTGATCTTGCATCTCCCTTTGGAATTGTTTCAATCTTTCTAACCTCTGATCCATTGCTTTTGTTTGGCGACGAGTACCGTAGTGATATGTGATTGGTGGATTTTTGTTGGTTTCCAGGGTAACTGTCATAATTTAATTTATTAGGGTCCTTTTATGAAACTTAATGCATATGATATAATGCAAATGTATGAGATGAATGCAAAAAGAGGCATTGATTCTAATTCAATTTCAGTAGAAAAGCTAGACTAGAAAACAAATTTCTTTACATAATATGAATTACATATACGGCTTCGCCTTTATACGCAAAGCCTTAACCTTCCTAAGGAGCCAGGCTAAATCTCGACCTCGGCTTGATTCTGACTCAAATTTTAAACTTAATACATCAGCCTGAACTGCTAGGGTTTGCAGATGATCTGCTACTTCCCGTACTTGAGTCACAGCTTTTCCCATAATGTAATCTGTATCTCTAATCTGACTTTGAGAATGATGGAATTGCTCTTGCCACTGCTCATTACTCCTTTCAAGAAGCTCCACTCGCAGTTCAAAATTGTGCAATGCGTCCTCAAGCTCCCCTATCTTTCCTTTCAGTTCTTCGATCTTACTCAAGCTCGTTTTTAGTTCGATCGTGAAGTTGCTATTACGGTACAAGTGAAGGGACTTTTCTAGCTCTGCCACCCTAGCCTTTAATCCCGCTTTCTCATTTCGGCACTCTAAAAAACTTCTTTCCAAGACGTTCTCTCAAGCTCGAGCGTCTTGAAATTTCTTTTCCCATTGATTGGCTCTAGTCATTTCCTCCTTGATCTCTTGTCGCCACTGCTCCGACATTTTACCCAAACTGGTAGTTCTCATCGACAATCGCAGCTTCTTATAATCAGTTTTTTGGCTATCCAAATCCTCTTCAGCCTTGTTCTTTCCTTTCCTTAGTTTCTCGGCTTCTAGCTTGTGGATATTGACGTTTATTCCCAAACGCATCTTTTCCTCTTCTAGCTGCTCTATCCCCTTTCCCCATTCCGAACTCATTTTTTCAAAGTCCTGTTTGATGATCTCCAATTCTAACGGAGCTACTTGCAGATGCTCCTCTAAAGACTGAACGCAATCTTCTCTCGGCCCAGGGATATTGTCATTGACCCTTTTGCTCCTCCACTCATAATATTCGGGAGTTGTCATTGCCCCTACGGTAAATCTTTTCATCCAGTGAACTCATTTCCAAGCGTTAGATATTTCTCAAATTTTCCTCTTATAGTTATCATCCTTATAAGAGAACTCATACTGAGCCAGCCCATGCGTTGTAGGTATGAACTGTCTCGATCTATATTGTCTTAATACAAGAAAATGGGTATATCCATCAGCTCCCCAAATTCCAAGTAAAGAGACCCAGTCAAGTCCCTACATCGATATAAGATCTCATCGGGCACCATCCAAGGAGCTTTCCATTCAACGTCATCCTCTTGAAGACTTTGAAGAATCACCATCCATTTCTCTTCCGTGATGTCGTCTCGTCTTGGTGTAGTCGCTAGCTCTTTTAATGAGGAGTAACTTTCTGAGAAGACCCGATATAAGACCTTTTCCACTTTCAAAAAGTGATTATGGAACCACACCAATAGCAACTGCGAGCACCCGATGAACCTTCCTTCACCCACGCTTTTACACACATTTAGGGACCTGAAGGTTTCAGCCAAAATTGCTGGGACCGGTGTGACTCCCCTGTCAAGCCTATCAAATAAATCTGTCACTGCTTCATCCACATGGCCTAATGCCTTAGGGAAGACAACCAATCCATAAATGCTCAATGCAAAAATATCAACCCTTTTCTTTATATCCGGATGTGCCAAGATCAGATCTCGTAATTTTTTCAAAGGTATGCATTTGCTGTCC
The DNA here is from genome assembly GCF_007990345.1 of Gossypium hirsutum. Taxonomy (NCBI): domain Eukaryota; kingdom Viridiplantae; phylum Streptophyta; class Magnoliopsida; order Malvales; family Malvaceae; genus Gossypium; species Gossypium hirsutum. The sequence goes on along the minus strand of NC_053438.1, from coordinate 31,049,446 downwards.
CCCTTTTTCTTAATTCGGGCTGCAACCTATTGCTCGCTCATTCCGGTGATGCACATTAATTTCCTCAAGAATGTTGGGACATTAGCTGCTCTCGAGTAAACTTTGTCAACTTGTATCCTCGGACACCGTAGCAAGGTCGTATATTCTTCTACTGTAGGTACCAAATCTACTTTCCCAAACGTGAAACAACTATAGGTCGGATTCCAGTACTGCGCAAGGGCTAGAAATAGGCGTTTGTCTACTTTTACATCAAGCAAATAAGGTAGATCACCATAGTTGCTGTAAAAGAGTTGCTTGATCTCGTTATCCCACTTGTTCCATATCTCTTTTAATTCTTGCACAGCATCCTGAGTCACACTAATGCGAGTGAAGTCCCATAATTCTGATACGCATCCTTCCACGAGGCTATCACCCTTTTCTTGCTGAACTTTTTCGGACCAAACTCGGACGGCCGTATTGTCTTCCACTTTACCAAAAAATTCCCTTTCCATGTTGAGCTTCTCTATTTAGATATCGAATGTTAACCAACACCTCTTTAGAAATGAAAATGTCATGCAATCAAAATCAAAGCTAAACAAAATAAGTCAGTATTGCACATCAAGCTAAATTCCAAAGAATAATAATAAGTAAATCGCCTATTCAGGCAGCTACTAGGGTTTGGGATGGCTCTACCTAGGGTAAGCTCTTAAGGCTCATTATATGAGGTTCAGTTCTAAAGTAAGGGTACCCGAACTTGCAGATTCCTCAATCCTCACCCATTATAGGCTTATATGGACCGAGTTCAGTTTAGGGGGACACATTTTCTTATGGCTACACGGAGATGAAAATCTCACGAAGACATAAGTACGGATGTATCCCGGAAGCGATCCACTATCCTACACGGAGGTGAAAACCTCACGAAGGACTAGTTTCTCACTCCCACTTAGAAGGGTGTGACCCAAGGTCATGCAATGCAATGCAGCAATATACCAAGCTTAAACTACCACGGCAATTAAATCACAAAAAAAACCGAAATAAAGACGAATGAAATGCAATGGACGAATCGTAAGTTTAAACCAAATCTTCAATTTTCACAAAAATCCAAAAAGTAATCAACTCGTGGCTTGAATCTTGTGTTTGGTGTCCCCAGTGGAGTCGCCAAGCTGTTGACACCTTTTTTTGATAAAACGGGGTCGACTTGGATTTTGAAAACAAAAACGGAAATAGGAGTCACCACCGATCATTTTTATGAGGTATGATCGGGGTTACCTTGAAAAGTGGTGGTTTTTAATAAACGATTTGATTTTTTACTAAAACTATAATTTTGGTCCATGAAATTCAAAAAAATGGGTTCAGGAGTCGGCTACGTACGAGGAAGGATTAGCACCCTCGTAACGACCATATATTGGTACCTAGTTGATTACCTAATGTCTTGGTGTCGAAAATTAAAAACTCGAGAAAATTTTTTTTAAAAAAATGATCCTTAAAGAAAATTCGTGATACGAGTCATAAAAGGCCCAATCCAAGTTCAAGAACGTGATGGGCTCAAATTGCCACAAGGCCCAATAACGAGATCAAAGGCCCGACAAATGCGGTCCAAACTAAATGGGACCATTCAAGAGCTTGTTAGCAAGGCCTTAGATTCATACACGAGAGAACAAGAAAATCAAGATTCACTTTCTTGTTTTCAAGAAAATCAAGAAATCGAATCTTGGCCCAATTTTGTTGTTCGAAGAGATTTCAAGAATCAAGAAAATCAAGATTTCAAATCTTGGAAATCTTGGTCCAAGAAACCAAATCTTGCAGCCAAAACACATTGGATCTCCATTACGAGCGTCAACAACCCAATTTTGGTAGGAGATGGATCACGAACCCAAATTCTTGAAGGCGAGGCCCAATAACCAAAATCCATCCCAATCAAGAAATTTCTTCATACTTAGTTGAAAATCAGGCCAAAATGTCAAAGGGCCCAATTCGTAAACATCCTACTTGTTTAATTTAATTTTTTAATCTTTAGGAGAATTACATGTAAAATTCGGCCCAAAACAGCCCATATAAGTGCATGGCCGAATTTACCTTGTTATTTTATTAATTAGGTTTAATTTTTATTAGTTACTTGTGAGATTAGGATTTGTTGGAGGCCTATATAAGCATTGGCCAGCCACCCTTTGTAAAAACATCTTATTATTATTTTTTTTCTATCAAATTTCAGATTTGTTGAGTGCAGAATTTTCTTTGGGGTTTTCTCCAAGAATTCTCTCTTGAGTTTTCTTTAGAAGTTGTTTTAACAATCTTTTGATTGTGGGAGCCATCTTCAACCTTCTTCTTGCCATCGATATTCTTTGGAGGGGAGATTAGAGCCGTTTGAAGGAATTTGTGAATTCTTTCGGGAATTCAAGGGTTCTTAGGACTTTTCTTTATTTCTTGCTGTTTCGATTTGTTTCTTTATTCCTACTTGTGCCGATTCATCATCTAATATTTTGCTGTTCTTGTTTGTGTTTCAGCCTTGATTCAAACTCCAAGAACTCTTCATTTAATCGGTTCTTTTTTTTGGCCACATATAGTCGACTCAAAATTCCCCAAACTTTAGGGTTCTTGCCGATTTCTATTTCTTCTTGTTGGGTGAAATTCGGCTGCTGAAATTTGGGCAATTCATATTGGGTGTTCAATTGGATCGAATCGCAACTTAAATTCACTTCTTGAACTGTTCAATTTCACCTATTTCTTTCTTTTCTTTTTTTTTTTTGCCGCCCAAATCCCTAATCTTCCAATTAAAAATCTGCTTGTTTCAATCTACTTACGGTTTTGGTGTTCTTGGCAGATTCGGCTTGTGGGAGTTCATTCTTGGGAATCAATTTCGTGTTCTTGGTTTCAAGAAACCTCTTTCATAAGTGTTTCGTTCCTTGATTAGATCTTGCTGATTTTTAGGGTTCTTATTCCAGATTTTAATTTTTCCAGATTTAATCTCGTTCTTTGTTTGATTTCAGATCTGTTCGTTTAGAGCTTTTGTAGGAGTTTCTCGTGACTTGGCAACTCGATCTTGGTCCGCGCGCATTCCGTATCATTTGGTATCAGATTTTGGGCGTTTTGGGTGTTCTTGGTTGATTTCTAAACTGATCTCTATTTTTTTAAAGCATAAACAGCAGTTTTACCCAGAAAAATTGTTCAAAAAAATTCATTTGAGTGGGTAAACATTGTCCGATTGATCTGAAATTTTACATACATGTTTTTGGCACTGTGATTGAATATAAAAAAATTATTCCCACAAAAAAATCAGTCAAAAAAGTCAAAAAATCAAAAAAGATGAAATTTAATAAAAATTTAAAAAAAGATTCAGCGGGTTGAATTTGGTGCCCAAAATTTCCAGATCAAAAATTCAATATATAAGGACACTCCAGATTTAATTTCGTGATTTTTGGAGATCAGGAACACCTCAAACGAAGTTGTCAAGTTACTCCGCAGTTTTTCGGGTTTTCTGTTTTCAGCAATTTTTATTGATTCTTAGCTGTAGGTTTTCATTTGTTTACCTTTATTCTTCCTTTACGTTATCTAACACCTTCTTGTTTCTTGTGTTAGTAGGATTTAAACGTGTGCACAACTTCTTCCTCGGTGCAACACGAATCAATTGGTGTCTCGTCAGTTTTTGGCATCCTAGTGCAAATTAGGATTCTTTGGTAGTTTGGTTCACACTCTCTAATTGGTTGATATAAACTCTGATAAAGAACTCACAAGATTGAATTCGACCTCATTGAGAATTTGATTTTTTCTTTTTGAGTGATTAACGGTGAGGTTTGATAACTTTTATTTTTGAGTGTTGAGTGTTTATTTTTGCAGTTTTTTTTGGAAGATGTCTAAAGATGACCATAATGATACACTTATGGAAGTCCAACAGTTAGAAGGACACGCTACTGCAATCACACAAATAAATGCTACCCTTCAAGCATTGAATACTACTTTGAATGAGGTACGAATGAATCAAGAACTTCAATATCGAGATCCAATCAGGGAAGATAGGAATAACCAGCCCCATAGGCGCGGCCCTCGACGTGTCCCTAGAATGGATGATGATTTTCATGATCGTGGACAACCTTCTTTGGCAAAACCGAAATTCACAATTCCCCAATTTCATGGTAAGAATGATCTTGACGCTTATTGTGAATGGGAATCTAAGATTGAACTCATGTTTCGGTATTATAAATGTTCGGATGATGAAAAGGTAGCGTTAGCAACACTGGAATTTTCTGATTATGCATTAAGTTGGTGGACTCAACTTGGGGTAAACCGCCATCGGAATTATCAAGGTGAGATTTCGACATGGGATGAGTTGAAACAGATCATGCGTAAAAGGTTTATTCCACCTCACTACTATAGAGAAATTAAAACAAAGTTGAGAAGACTTATCCAAGGTAGTAGGACGGTGGATGAATATTTTAAAGAGATGGAGATGCTCATTCAGAGAGCTAATGTGGAGGAAGATGAAGAAACAACTATGGTTCGATTCATTGATGGTTTGAACAGGCCGATAGCTAATACATTGAGGCTACAAACTTACATTGATTTGGAAGAAGCAGTTCACAAAGCCATTGAGATCGAGCAACAATTAAAGGAACAAAGGTTTGGGTCCTTATCTACTTCACAATATTATCGAGGTAACAATTCCAATTCTGATTTTAAGAGTTCAAAACCACCTTTTGTTACTAACAAATCTTCTTTGAGTAATGGAAGTAAACAATCAGATTGGAAAAAAGGGGCTCCTGCAAAAACGCAAACACCTTCTAAGCAGCCCAATTTAGGTGATTAGAGTGCGAAGAGGACTCGTGAGATTGAATGCTTTAAGTGCAAAGGGCGTGGTCATTATAGTAGAGAATGCCCTAACACGAGATTACTTCTTCTAAAAGATAACGGTGAGTACACTTCCGACTCTGATAATACAGATCCAGATATGCCAGAACTTGTGGATGACAGTGATAATGGCGACGAGTTGGTCGAACCACCAAAGGAAGGGGACTTTGCTAATTTTCAATGCCTTGTAGTTCGTCGAACCCTTAACATTCAGATAAAAGATGATGAGAGCCAAAGGACCAATATTTTCCATTCTCGGTGTTTTATTAAAGGTAACTTATGTTCACTCATTATTGATAGTGGGAGTTGCTCGAATGTAGTGAGTAGTTATTTGGTGGATTCTTTAAAGTTGCCTTGTACCAAACACCCTAAGCCATATCACCTTCAGTGGCTTAATGAATGTTCCGAAGTTAAAGTTACGAAACAGTCCTTGGTCACTTTTAAACTCGGCAATTATGAGGATGACGTATGGTGTGATGTAGTCCCCATGCATGCGGCACACTTGCTCCTTGGACGACCTTGGCAATTTGATCGCGATGTTACACACCAAGGTAAACTTAATCGATACTCCCTTGTATTTAAAGGCAAGAAATTCACTTTTGCTCCTTTAAATCCTACTGATGTATATAAAGATCAATTGAGGATGATAAAATTTTGTGAGGGGGTAAGGGAGAAAGAGCAAGTACAAAAGACAGAGAGAAAAGAGGCTAATAGTAGTGGAAAAAGTCAAAATTTAAAAAGCCCAAAGGTGAGTGACTCCTCTAGTGGTAAAATGAGCGGAAAAAATCTTTTGGCAACAAAAAAAGATGTGAAGAGAGCCCTACTTAATAAACAGCCTTGTATCCTTGTGAGGTTTAGGCAAAATTATTTATCTTTATCTAACATTAACGAAAATTTGCCTAGTGTGTTTCAATCTCTTTTGCAGGATTATGAGGATGTTTTTAGTGAGGCCCCTAAAGGTTTACCACCTTTACAGGGATAGAACATCAAATTAACTTAGTACCCGGAGCTTCAATCCCAAATCGACCAGCCTATAGATGCAATCCCGAGGAGACAAAGGAATTGCAAAGGCAAGTGGAGGAATTACTAGACAAAGGGTACATTCGTGAGAGCCTAAGTCCTTGTGCTGTTCCTGTCTTATTGGTGCCAAAGAAAGATGGTACGTTTCGTATGTGTGTTGATTGTCGCCCAATCAACAAAATAACGGTAAAGTATCGACACCCAATCCCTAGACTTGATGATATGCTTGATGAATTACATGGTTCAATAATATTTACAAAAATTGATTTAAAAAGCGATTATCATCAAATTCGAATGAGGGAAGGGGATGAATGGAAAACAGCTTTTAAAACAAAATTTGGATTGTATGAATGGTTAGTTATGCCTTTCGGCCTTACTAATGCACCTAGTACATTTATGAGATTAATGAATCATGTTTTGAGGCTACATTTGGGTAAATTTGTAGTAGTTTACTTTGATGATATTTTAATTTACTCAAAGTCATTAGATGATCATGTTTTCCATGTTCGAACCGTTTTGGATATTCTACGAACTGAAAGATTATTTGCCAACCTTGATAAATGCACATTCTGTTGTGATAAACTAATATTCTTAGGTTTCATAGTTAGTGCTCAAGGTATTCATGTCGACGAGGACAAAGTTAAGGCAATTAAGGAGTGGCCGACTCCTAAATCGGTAACTGAGGTGAGATCTTTCCATGGTTTAGCCAGTTTTTATAGACAATTTGTGAAAGATTTCTCTACTATTGCTGCCCCATTGACTGAAGTTATAAAGAAATCAGTGGGTTTCAAATAGGGTGAAACCCAAGAAAAAGCTTTTCAAACTCTAAAAGCTAAGTTATGTTCTGCTTCTTTGCTTAAATTACCTGATTTTGCTAACACTTTTGAACTTGAGTGTGATGTTTCAGGAATTGGAATCGGCGCCGTTTTAATGCAAGATAAGCAACCTATTGCTTATTTTAGTGAGAAATTGAACGGTGCACAGTTAAATTACTCGACTTATGACAAAGAACTATTGGCATTAGTTCGTGCACTTCAAGTATGGCAACATTATTTGCTGCCTAATGAGTTTGTCATACATACAGATCATGAGTCTCTTAAATGGTTAAAGGGACAAGGTAAGTTGAGTAAAAGACATGCCCGATGGGTAGAATTCATTGAAACATTCCCTTATGTGATTCAATATAAAACAGGTAAAGATAATGTAGTCGCAGATGCTTTGTCTAGACGATATACTTTAATAACGACATTGAATGCTAAAGTCTTAGGGTTTGAACATATTAAAGAGTTATATGATGATGATACTGATTTCAGCCATATCTATAAGAATTGTGGACATACTGCTTTTGAAAAATTTTATCTTGTAGATGGCTTTCTTTTTCGTTTAAACAGGTTATGCATACCAAAGTGTTCTATGAGAGAATTGTTGATTCATGAAGCCCATAGTGGGGGACTAATGGGACATTTTGGAGTGGCCAAAACACTAGACATATTGCAAGAACACTTCTATTGGCCACATATGAAGCAGGATGTGGAAAAGGTATGTTCCAAGTGCATTACATGCAAACAAGCAAAATCTAAGGTAATGCCTCATGGCCTTTACACTCCTCTACCGATTCCTACTTCACCTTGGGTAGATTTATCCATGGATTTTATTTTAGGTTTGCCTCGAACAAAAAAAGGAAGAGATAGTATATTTGTTGTTGTTGACAGGTTTTCAAAGATGTCACATTTTATTCCTTGTCACAAAACAGATGATGCTACACATGTGGCAGACTTATTCTTTAAAGAAGTGGTAAGACTTCATGGCATCCCTAAAACAATTGTTTCTGATAGAGATGTCAAATTCCTTAGCCACTTTTGGAAGGTATTGTGGGGTAAGCTTGGTACTAAATTGCTTTATTCTACTACATGTCACCCCCAAACTGATGGTCAAACTGAAGTAGTTAATCGAATCTTAGGGACTCTATTACGAGCTGTTGTGGGAAAGAACATTAGAAATTGGGAAGAATGCCTACCATTCGTTGAATTTGCATATAATAGATCTATTCATTCTACAACTGGTTATTCCCCATTTGAACTTGTTTATGGTTTTAACCCACTAACAGTACTTGATCTTGCGCCATTACCTCTTGAACACGTTATGAATTTAGATGGCGAACAGAAAACTGAGTTGGTGAAATCCTTACATGAGAAGGCTAGACAGCGAATAGCCAAAACAAATGATGCCAACACCAACAAAGCAAACAAGGGGCGCAAACGGGTTCTACTAGAACCCGGAGATTGGGTTTGGGTCCATTTGAGGAAAGAACGATTTCCTACAAAAAGGAAGACTAAGTTGGACCCAAGGGGCGATGGGCCTTTCCAAGTACTCGAGCGGATCAACGATAATGCCTATAAAATTGATCTACCTGGTGAGTACAATGTAAGTTCTACTTTTAATGTGGCTGACTTGTCCCCATTTGATTTTTCAGATTCGAGGACGAATCTGTTTGAGGAAGGGGGGAATGATACGAGTCATAAAGGCCCAATCCAAGTTCAAGAACGTGATGAGCTCAAATTGCCACAAGGCCCAATAACGAGATCAAAGGCCTGACAAATGCGGTCCAAACTAAATGGGACCATTCAAGAGCTTGTTAGCAAGGCCTTAGATTCATACACGAGAGAACAAGAAAATCTAGATTCACTTTCTTGTTTCAAGAAAATCAAGAAATCGAATCTTGGCCCAATTTTGCTGTTCGAAGAGATTTCAAGAATCAAGAAAATCAAGATTTCAAATCTTGGAAATCTTGGTCCAAGAAACCAAATCTTGCAGCCAAAACACATTGGATCTCCATTACGAGCGTCAACGACCCAATTTTGGTAGGAGATGGATCACGAGCCCAAATTCTTGAAGGCGAGGCCCAATAACCAAAATCCAGCCCAATCAAGAAATTTCTTCATACTTAGTTGAAAATCAGGCCAAAATGTCAAAGGGCCCAATTCGTAAACATCCTACTTGTTTAATTTAATTTTTAATCTTTAGGAGAATTACATGTAAAATTCGGCCCAAAACAGCCCATATAAGTGCATGGCCGAATTTACCTTGTTATTTTATTAATTAGGTTTAATTTTTATTAGTTACTTGTGAGATTAGGATTTGTTGGAGGCCTATATAAGCATTGGCCAGCCACCCTTTGTAAAAACATCTTATTATTATTTTTTTTCTATCAAATTTCAGATTTGTTGAGTGCAGAATTTTCTTTGGGGTTTTCTCCAAGAATTCTCTCTTGAGTTTTCTTTAGAAGTTGTTTTAACAATCTTTTGATTGTGGGAGCCATCTTCAACCTTCTTCTTGCCATCGATATTCTTTGGAGGGGAGATTAGAGCCGTTTGAAGGAATTTGTGAATTCTTTCGGGAATTCAAGGGTTCTTAGGACTTTTCTTTATTTCTTGCTGTTTCGATTTGTTTCTTTATTCTTACTTGTGCCGATTCATCATCTAATATTTTGCTGTTCTTGTTTGTGTTTTAGCCTTGATTCAAACTCCAAGAACTCTTCATTTAATCGGTTCTTTTTTTGGCCACATATAGTCGACTCAAAATTCCCCAAAATTTAGGGTTCTTGCCGATTTCTATTTCTTCTTGTTGGGTGAAATTCGGCTGCTGAAATTTGGGCAATTCATATTGGGTGTTCAATTGGATCGAATTGCAACTTAAATTCACTTCTTGAACTGTTCAATTTCACCTATTTCTTTCTTTTCTTTTTTTTTTGCCGCCCAAATCCCTAATCTTCCAATTAAAAAACTGCCTGTTTCAATCTACTTACGGTTTTGGTGTTCTTGGCAGATTCGGCTTGTGGGAGTTCATTCTTGGGAATCAATTTCGTGTTCTTGGTTTCAAGAAACCTCTTTCATAAGTGTTTCGTTCCTTGATTAGATCTTGCTAATTTTTAGGGTTCTTATTCCAGATTTTAATTTTTCCAGATTTAATCTCGTTCTTTGTTTGATTTCAGATCTGTTCGTTTAGAGCTTTCGTAGGACTTTCTCGTGACTTGGCAACTCGATCTTGGTCCGCGCGCATTCCGTATCAATTCGAATGACATGGATTAAAACTTAAGAGGATATTTAGCTATTTGGTCAAATGAGAAATCGAAATCCAGCACGTTAGGGCATGTTTTCTCGAATTTCCAAACGCAAAATATTGCCTTATTTTAAAATTTTAAAAGGGTATTTGGCTATTTGGGTCAAACGAGAAATCGAAACCCAGCACGTTAGGGCACGTTTTCTCGAATTTCCAAACGCAAAGTATTGCCTTATTTTAAAATTTTAGAAGGATACTTGGCTATTTGGTCAAACGAGAAATTGAAACCCAGCACGTTAGGGCACGTTTTCTCGAATTTCCAAACGCAAAATATTGCCTTATTTTAAAACCTTTCTTTATTTTGCATAATGGGTGAAATCCGGTGGAATTTCTAAAATAATACACGCATAATTTATTAGATTGCTTTAAAAGAAATCGTTTGAAAACTTTGAAAGGATTGTACGCGATTAATAACGACTTTGCAATGTACACATGAAGTAAATGATATAATATGCATAAAAGTATGCATGTAACATTGACGTTAACGAATTCTAATATTAATATGCACGAATAAAAATAATGATGTCAATGACAATATTACAATAATAATAATAACAACCATAATAATAAATCTAAATTTTGAAAATATTAAAATGGTAAATAAAGAAATAATGAAATAAATAACAACAATAGTAGCCAAAATATAATGAACAAACCAATAAATAAATAAACAAATACTAATGTAAGTTTGATTAAAACTAACCAATAAATAAATAAACAAATACTAATGTAAGTTTGATTAAAACTAAGTAAATAAATAACAATTAAATGAAATATTAAATAAAACTGTTTTTTTATGAATAAATAAATAAATAAATAACAATTAAACTAGCTAGGGACCGAACTAAAAACGGATGCAAAATCTGGGACTTGAATCGCAAATAAATAAAAGAGGATTGCATGGGGACCGAAATGAAACGCGCTCAAGCGCGAGGGACTTACTGGGAAATTTTCTCGGCCCTGCGGTGCAGTGTTTCAATACGGGTCAAAATGAAGCAAATGTAAAAATTTATGGGCCAAAAAAGGTAAAGACTAGGCTGCATCAAGGTGCAAAGCGGAGGGGCTGAATATGCAATTAGCCCCTCCAAACCAAAACACGCGAATCCTGGTCACACTTGGGTTGGGTATTCGGGTCAACATCAAAATGGCGTCGCTTTGGCCATTGATGCTAAGGCCCAAAACGGCGCCGTTTTGTATCTAATATAAATACCAAAAAAAAGAAAAAGAAAAAGAAAACAGAGAGCTGAGTCTCTTTTTCTCTCTCGCAGGCTTCAAGCTCCAGCCAAAGGGCCGTCGCCGTCGCCGCCGTAAGCGATGGTCCGAGCGACACGGAGAATGCATTTTCGGCCATTTTTTAAAACGCTTGAAGGCCTAAGCCTCTGGGTTTTGAGGCTGAAAGAAGGAGAAACTCCCATGCCCCTCTCACGTCCCGATTTCGACACTGAAATGGCCGACGAAGGGCCCTTCAGGCGACCCCAGGTATTCTCTTTCCTCTTTTATGCTTATTAATAGTTTTAAAAAAGATTCGTAAAAAAATAAAACAAATAAATAAATAGATCGAAAAAGAACACTTAAGTCAACAACTTTTTCTTTGTTTTATTTCTGATATTTTTCCAGTGTCTAAACCCATACAAAGAAAAAGTTTGTGGCTTTTATAGCCAACTTACAAACATTTAACTTCTATTTTTTTCGTTTTTTTATTTGGATTTTCTCTGCTTGTTGGTTTCTTTTCTCTTTTTTTTTTCCTTTTTGTTGTTTTTGTTTGCGTGTTATGGGTGTTTTGCAGGTGCTAGACGCGCGTGAAGGAGGCCTTGGTCGCAGTGGCGTGCGATGTTGATGGGACGTGTGACGAACGGCGGTGGCAGCAAGGCTGGGGCTGGCGTGTGAGGCGACCATGCGGCGCGCCCTAGGGTTTCTATCCCTCCCCTCTGCTGAAAATGTTTTAAGTTATTGGGCTAGGATTTTTTTAATTTTGGGCCTGTTGGGTATAATTGTAAAATGGGTGTATTGTTTTAATTATTATAGTGGGCCAACAAATTTGGGCTTCTACATAAATAATAAAATAACATACTAATCATAGTTGCGGTCCCGAACCATAGTTTTACATACCACTGAAAACGGGTTGTTATAACTCTTCCCCTTAAAGAAATTTTTGTCCTGAAAATCTTACCAGAGAAAAGGTTTGGGTATTGCATTTTCATAGTTTCCTCAAGTTCCCAAGTGGCTTGCTTAACACCGTGGCGCTGCCAGAGAACTTTTACTAAAGATCTTCGCTTGTTTCTAAGTTCTTTAACTTCTTGAGCTAATATTCTATCTGGTTCTTTACTATACGACATATCAGGTTGCAACTCTATCTCAAGTAGAGAAATCACATGCGAAGGATCTGATTTGTATCGTCTCAGCATCAACACATGAAAAACATTATGAATCTTTTCAAGTTCTATCAATAATGCCAAACAATATGCCACTGGGCCTATTCTTTCAATAATCTCATACGGGCTAATAAACCTCAGGCTAAGTTTACCCTTCCGTCTAAAATAAAGAATCTTCTTTCAGGGTGAAACTTTCAAGAATAATTTCTTGCCAAACTGAAACTCGATGTCTTTTCTTTTATGATCAGCATACGATTTATGGCGATTTGTAACAACTTTCAAACAATCTCGAATAATTCTAACTTTATCTTCAGTCTTGAAAATTACATTAGTGTTAGAAATTTTTCTATCACTCAACTTTGTCCAATATAACGAAGTTCTACATTTTCGACCATATAGAGCTTCTCCGGGTGGATATTGTAGATGACAAAGTAGAATAGTTGTTATTGTTGTTCCATCATTCAAGAAAACACTTTCTATCAAAGTAAGTTTTGTTTACTCAGGTCAGTGATGGTCTTTTTCTTGCATTCATTTCCTCACACATGGATTCATGGTAAAAGTTCATTTGATTTTTTTTACTGACTCATAGTGCTCCAGCGGCCCAACACAAGTGACAAGTGCAGGAAATAAAAAAATGAACACCAAAAACTTGGCTACGCGGTTTGCATTCTTTCTACGTCTGTCAGGTCTTACCTAAAGAGTTAAACCACTATTCTTCAACATGTACAATTAATGTTTTAAATTCTACAATTCACCATGTAGCAACCTCACATGCTCATACAAAAATATGGATACTCTCCATTAAGACTTCCCCCGAAAGCATAGTTGTAAACCAGGTGACCCATTTGAGTTTACTAATTATAAAATGCATTCTAAAAAAGGTTTCTCATTGAATAAATGATAAGTTCTCTCTCTCGTACATATGACCTAATACAAGCCTATCATATATAAGAGTTTTGATTTGCTAAGATACAAATCAATTACAATCGTAGTTCCCCTCAAGTACCTTTACAAAAAGGACTACAATTATCCTTATAAAGACCAAGATAATTACTGATATCTTTTATATATCCTTAAGTCAACATTATCCGATCTCGACAAATAAGGAAACTATTGCATTGAAACAGTTGGATCCAACCCTTTTGAGATGGGCCAAAGTAACTTTCATACAATCAACAATTGTAACTTAAGCAAGTTATCGTTTAATCCATCAATACAAGTTGCACTAGCCCTTATAGTTGGAAGCATAATTGTTTAAACATTGTGGTTATCATGAATGTTAATAATCTAGTTTTTCAGCATCTGGGGTTTAGATTTGGTATTTATTATTATCAACTAGGATGGTTTAGATAATATACTTTAGCTTATGAATAAAAGGTAAGAATTTTTTTCCTCAGCCAACTTGAAGAAATAGATTGACAAATATATTTATTTTCCGAAAAGGAACCATTCATGTCTTAATATAAAACCTACAATTTTTAACAATAAAATAAAATATTTACATTATTTTAAAATCGTTCACTTACTTAAAAAGGATGAATGCCAAGTTTGCTTCAAATTTCAACTCCATTGTAATTTGATTGAGCTCAAATTTAGGCTATTCCAGCCTAGCCAATCTAATCAGACCAATCCAATAAATAATTAAGATTAAATGGTCGGTCTTTGATCATTGATAAAGCAATTTAAAGTTCCTTGGCAATGCATGTTGCACAGTTAGATTTTAAACACGATTATTAATAAAATTATAACTTATGACATATTCCTCTGACGGATTATATAAACTAACATAAAAATAACATCATTATATATATATTCATTAGAATGAATCAAAATTTGTAAAAAAATAACACAAACACGAAAGCAGTACAAAAATAATATTAAAAATACAAATATACAACACGAAATAATACAATTAAAATTATAAATATATAAAAAATTATAAATTCAAAAACAAATATAAACACAAATATAAATCTTATTCATTTTTTAGTTTCTTTGGTTAATAAGCTAATTTAAATGAAATCTGGAAAGTGACAAAAGAAAATGATAAAAGACATACCATGATTCAATTTTCCTAATTCTTGCAAGTAGCTGTTTTGTATAGATTTAATCTAATTAAGATAATATTATAAACTCCATACTTGATTTAATTAATTTTTATATTTACTCCTAAAAAATTAGTCATCAAATAGTATTTTTTCTTCATTCATTTTAAATTACAATTTCTTTATAAAACATAATAGAATATACTGAAACATTCATTAGAGAGCAAGTCAGTGACAATGCTTTTGCTGTATACTTGTTTGAGAAGCTAACAAAACATTTTATATAGAAATTTAATGTTAGACGTCGGGTTGCAGTCCTATTCTTTTTCCTTTTATTTTCTAGACTAAATTCAAATTTATTTATTTATTAAAATATTTTATAATTAAATATATTGATTTTTAAATAATAATACAGAACAGACCAACTGGAATTACTCAAAAACGTTGTCCAAAATCCAACTTGAGTGAGTAACACGAATATGAGACAAGTAATGATGATTTTTAGATCCACTTTGTAAAAGTTATTAATTTAATTATTGTATTTTTATTTGGTGATTTTTTGTTTTGTATTTTTTAAAAAATTTAAAATTTCAATTTAATTAAGTTAAGCCTCTACTATTTTTAAAATCTGATGTGTCAAATATATTATTATATGTGTAATGTCATTTTAACTTATTATTTTCACATTACTCAATAAAAATACAATTAATGGGGTAATTACTATCATTTGTGTCAATACTAAAAATTTAAAATTTGAAAAAGTATATTGACTTAGAACGACTCAATTAGAGAATATGAACCAACTATACAATTGTACACATAATACAAGACCAATAATCATATTTAACTAGACAAATTTAAATGTTACTGTTTGGGTCAGGACTAATATTTCAAAATTTAAAAAGTACAGAGACTAATATTGACTAACTCGAAAATTAAAAATATTAAAATTGATCAAATTAAGGTTCACTTTAATTTACACTCACATTGATACCATGTGCGTAGATTAAAACAAAATTGGTAGTCTGAATTATTTAATTGATTATGACTATTAGTTCTAAAATCAATAATTGCAAGCATAAATTGAGTAGTGCTATGAACAGTGTCAATTGCTTTAGGTACTGGTGAAGAACAAAGTAGAAAAATAATGAACACTCGATATGTTTACGCACTTCGATTTCCCTACATCTGAGATAATCCATTATCTTTACAGCTCGTACAACAAGTTATTACAAGCACTAACACTCACCAAATTAGTAACCTCACTTTTGCACCTAAGATCTAGATTGCTCTCCTCTAAATTTTCCCTCTAAAAACTTAGGATAAAAATCGTGTGACTCACTTAGTTACTTACAAAATGCACTCTGAAAAACAAGTTCTAAATAATAGAATAAGTGCTAAAATTCTCCGTACATTTTACCTATACAAGTCTTTCAATATATAATAGTTAAAGGCTTATTAAGATAAATATCAATTACAATCAATCTTCCCATCAAAATAGCAAGATAATCAACAAGAATGATATCTCCAATATGACCAAGATAAATCTTTAAACCTTTAGGATATGTTATGAAGTTACCCGATCCAATCTCCTTAAAATAAGAAAGTCTATTTCCTTGATCCAATCCAAATCAATCTTCAAGATACGTTTTTATAACAGATCTGGATATCATAGATGAGCTTACATATGTCCAAAATATCAACAAATATCATAGCCCAATGGATTTGTTACAAAATATTTATTAACTTAAACATGACAAGTTTTTTTAATTGCTAGTGCCACGACCAATTGGCACTAATCTAGGCACTACTCAAAAACTGCCTTAAGAATGGTAGAATTAGTTTGGCCAGTTTTTTTAACGGAAGTTTGGATAATATTTTGTGGTTGTTACATTACTTGTTTTGAATTGATAATTTATTACTTATTATAATTTTGTTATTCACTATATAATTTGTGGTTATGCAGTAAATATATGATTAATATGTAACATGGAAACTAATTCACTTATCTTATAGTCTTTAGATTATGGAAGTTTATTACTAATTTCATTGTTAAAGTTGTAATTTTAGAGGACTCTTAAGGTAATAGTCAATCCCACTGAAGATTTTATAAGAATCTATTTAAAGGGATATGATAACAAAGATAAAATAGTTTTTATAAGAAGATAATATCTTCTATCTAATTGGAAGTGTAACTCCGTAAACCCCTCTCTGTCGTTAGAATAGGGTCACCGGTGTTACTAACCAATCAGAACATTTAATTTCATCGCAAGCAATGGTGCAAGCTAAATATTAACATCACATGATACAGGAGCAATGTATCCTAACTTAATATTTTCATAATCGGGTCTTATACAATTTAATAATGAATCATGCTATATCATTCCAATTCAGAGTAAAAGTTACTTTTACAATCCTTAATATGAGTTTACGGGACCCTAAAAATAGTCTAAAAATAGGCAGGGACTAATTTGAAACAATTCTAGAAATTTAGCATAAAATCTCAAAAATGCCTAGAGACAGGGGACACACGGCCATGTCCTAGTCTTGTCTTTGCTCATGTGGAAACTACACTTATACTGTAATTCTACATGTTCAGGGCACACGCCCGTGTGTGTTGCCTATGTGTGTCACATGACCGTGTGACAGACCGTGTCTCAAGCTGTCTGTACTTATATGTACCTTAAAACTCAAGTTTACTAAATTGTGTTTACTTGGACACCAATCAACCAATTCACCAATCATTTAACCTATTCAAAACTCAATTAAACATGCTTAAGAAATGCCAAAACAATCATACTAAGTGGCTAACCAATGTACCCTCGTTGGTACCACATTTTATATTTTCAAACAATTTGACAAAACATCAACCATTCATAACTTTCATTCATACCAAATTTTCCAAAATTGAACTAACATTTAACTACTTAGGCTACCAAGCTTTAAGCTAAACACATACCAAACATTAAGCTAAGCTATCATACCAAACATAGCCTTAGCCGCAACCATATATACAAATAACCATTATTTCACTAGAAAACCAAAATATCATCACATTATAAACAACATCAACCAAATGACCTCCTAAGTACATGCCATTAAAAAATAGAACATCACCACACTTGAGTCCAAAATTCGTTGTTGGATGATGAATCTACGACAAACTGAAAAGTACCTAACTTGCACATGAAAAACAAAATCGCACGCTGAGTAAAAACTTAGTGGTATTTCTATAATCGAACAATAAAACATATTATAAAGGTTATAAGGCATTTTAACATGTTAATATACAAGTCCTATTACATTATCTAATTATTCAATCTATTTACATATCTTAAACCGAGCTTATAAGCTAATATCCATTATTTACCCTTGTTTCAATTTCATTATACTCAATTTCTCAGTGATACAATATAATTTCATCAACCAATCATTAAATCACATATGTAACAACATAATTCATCACTAATTGAACTCAATTGCACAATTATAACAATATATCATATTTTCAGATCTATTCAATTTAGTCCTTATCACAATAAGTAATTCGAATTAGTTCAATTCAGCTGGTTCTAACATTTCTAGCTTACCATATATCATTACCATGTAGCGCAATTTGTGAATGTAACAATTGAAAAGATCTAGGTTATAGAAATACAAACTTTAATCTCTGAGCTATTCGTCGATGACCTTGCCTTTTCCCTTCTTTTTCGAGGAATTTGAGTCGACATTAACTACGAAAATAAATAAACCATACATATAATTTATACACAAACAATTTCACATTTAATTGCTACTTTATAGAACTTTTACACTTTATTCCATTTAGTCCCTAAAGTCAAGACTAACTTAACTTTCACATTTAACCCTAAATTTTAATATCAATTTCACTCTAATCCGAATTTAATTCCACAATTCTCATTTCTACCCCTAAATTTTGAATTTTTTTCAGAATTTAGTCCTTTTCCACTTCTAACTTAAAAATTTATCAATTTAATTCCTACAACTCCAACTAATCAACAATGGTAGCATTATCAATCTTGAACAATATTAAAAATTGCAACATGGGTCAGCTATCCCTAGGTACCGAGATTCCAAAAACATAAAAAATATAAGGAAAGAACTAAATTGCACTAACCAATTTGAAGTTGAAATGCTTGAAACCCCTAATTCCATTGAACTCTTTCTTTCTTCTCCCTATGTTTCGAATGCATGCAAAAGAGAATTAAAATTCCCTTTCATTCCATTTTCCTTAATATTCTTTTCATTTATTTTCTTTTTATTTATTATTATAACATAAGTTTTATTGTTTAATTTAATTAATATTATAACACTATCATCATCAACTACCCCACCACCATCCAACATCATTTAATTATGGTGTAATTACTACTTTAGTCCCTTTTGTTGATTTAAATCTATAATTCAACTTTTGACCTTTCAACGATTTAGTCCATATACCATAATAGTTCCTAATTCATGCAATTAACTTATCCAAAATTCAATTTACCTCTAATGTAACTCTGCAAATATTTAATAAAAATATTTACAAGTCCAGTTTACGAAAATGAGGTCTCGACACCTCAATTTCTAAAACCACCGACTTTAGAACCGATACTTTTACCTTGTCTAAATTTCCAAATAATTAAAATTATTAGACCAAACCTCAATATAATATTGTAATACCCTCGTAAATATTAATATATAATATTCACAAATTCTATCATCAGAAAACAACATTCCGAAATCACCGTTTTCGACTCCACTGACTTTTAGGTCATTACAGGAAGATAAATTCAAAAAAAATTTGATGAATTGAAGCTATGTCAAAGTTGCCTATATAAGACTTAAAATCCTTTTTCATGAGCACAAGTGTGTGCAAAGAATTAAAATATGTTCATATTGAGGTACTATTTAGTGTTTTTTTTATTATTGTTGTTTTCACTTTTGGTAAAGTGATTATTAGCTTTGTGTGAAAAGGGTTTGAATGGAGAGCAAGTTCATACAACATGTGCAAAGTTGCAATTATTCTTGGTAAACTTCGGTAGATTTGGTTGGTTAGCAAAGGTTGTATGGGAAGTTTGTTGTCAAACCCAAAAATATTAAAGGATTAGTACAACAGTAATTCTGGGTATTTAGTTATAAAACTTTCTATTTATGAGGGTTTTAGTGTAATTATATGAATCTTGCTAACTATTTTGGTAATTGGTTAGATTCTAAACATTAGTCTCATTAATTTAGAACCATATACTTTCTTTAGTGGGAAACATTATGGCGAGGAACATTAATTTTGATGTAAAGAATTGGTTTTGGTGATCAAGTACGGGAAGGTTAAATAAGAGATGGATGTCATTCTCTGGGGAGCACTATCTCATTTCTGTATTTATTTTCTTCCTTCTATCTTCTTCTCCAGTTTGTTTTGTAAGAGAGAAACTAAGGAGTAGTCTACATGGTGGGAGAAACTAGTGTATTAGCTTACGAAATTGAGAATTTAGTAAATTGGTAATCTTTCTAACTTTTCTGTAACTTTCAATTCAAAGATAAGGGAAGAAAAATATAGGATTTTAGTTTAATTCATTGAATTTGTACTGTGATGGTTAATGTCATATTTAACCTTTAAAGTTTCTTTATCACACTCAATTTTCAGTAAAGTCCCAAATTTATAGGAGATTTGGGAGTTAATTGAATAAATTAGTAAGTTGGCAGGCTCTACTAGAAAACTTGGAATCTTTTTCGTCACACTCGGGTTTCATTAAAATACTGAATTTAGAGGAGAGAAGGGAATAAATTGAACAAATAGTAAATTGGTGGGGTTTTTTGGGATATTTAAAAATTTTAGTGGCTATTGGGCAATTAGTTGGGTTTTAATTATGGTCTAGTTAAGATGGAATCGACTAGTTCCATGGTGGGGGACACAATAATTACCGATGGATGGTTGATTTAGGCTTGGTGACCGTGTGAGGAGGGCTATATATTTAGGTGAGGAGGGGGTATTCTTGCAAAAGGAATTCTTCTCAATTCTGTTTGTAGATTTCCTCTCATCTACATTTGTCTTCTTTGGTTGTTCCAAAGAAGAGGAAAACTTGGGAGAGCTCTACATGGAGCAGTATTCTTAAGATTTGAAGTCCAAAAGTAAAGAAATTGAGAAACTGGTAATCTAACTTATTTTTCTATACTCATAGATTGAAGGAAGAATAAGATCAGTAAGGATTTTTAGTAAGTCTTTGAATCATGGGTTCTGGATTTTAAGGTTTGAATGGCTTTGATTTAATCGATATATGGTTGTCGTTCTTAGTTGCCATGACGATGGAGGTTGTAATGCTAGAAAAGCTAAGTTGACGAGGATGAAAGAGTTTAGGTGATTTTCTATACTCCACTTTGGGTTTTGTTTGTTGTCGAGCTTTTGAATTATCATGATTGTATGTTGCTCTAGATCTATTCTGAAATCTTTGCTTGTATATGATTATAATGTTTGGACGAACTACACATGCATAAGACTATGGACATGAATGAATGTTTCTAGTTTACTCTCTAAATGTACATGGTGTTGGTGTATTAATGTGATTAAATAAGGCATGCTCCTTAATGTATTAGTATTTGGAATGATATGTATGAAAAGCATGTTTATATTATATGTGGAGTACGAAGGAATTTACCTTGACGTGGTAGTGAAGATATGAATAATTGGCGAAATAGAAAAATGGGTGGATTGTTATGGGATTCAAGGGATTTGGGCGGTGTCGTTGAATGGTTATCTACTGGCTCACTAGAGAAACACCGTGATGATGATCTATCAACTTTATACAACGACACCACGACGACGATTATCAACTGGTCTTTCGGGGTGACACCTTAGAAGAGGTTTATCGATCCTTCAGAATAATAGGTGCATGACACCATAATGTGTAAGGCCATAGCTGGGCTATGACAACATTAAAATTCCTCTAGGATAGTAAGTATGGATCATATTTTGTAAGACCATAGTTGGGCTATGGAAAAATATGAAGTCCGCTAGGACATTGAACCAGAAAGCCCGCCATGGCATAAAAAGGGGTAGTCGTCGTATGACTCGTGTGGCGAGTAGTAAGACAAAATAATCGTGGTGTGACTGAGAACATAGGCATGTGAGATAATAAGAGGATCCACCAAAATAGGATGGTATGTGGAATTGCTAAAAGCATCTTAACACGGTTATATGATAGAGGAAGGGGAAATTCCTTTGACGTAGGGAGGAATCTAGTATTCGCTATTAAGGGTCCGCATGAGTTGATGTGGAACCATCATTGGCTAAGCAAGTACAGAATGAATTATCATATTTAAAATCCTAATTAGTGATTGATAAAGAAGTAACTAGAAGAGTGGGTAGTCTGCCAAAGGATCATGTGGAAGGGCAACTCTGCCCAAGGCTGAATGATCAATAAAGTCCGCCTGGGATTTTCAAAGAAAGAAGAGGTCTGTCAGGTCTTTCTAGCACGGGATAATCCACATGGGGATAATTAAGGTAGAGGTCCACCAAGGACTTACAAATTTGGAAGTAAGTCAAAAGAAATTTAGGAAAGAGATAGTTCATCTGGAATTATCTGCTATTGGGAGTATCTTGTTAGAATGGTCTGAAGTAGGAAAGTCTTACAAGACTATCTTGTGAGTATAAGTCTTCAAAGAAAGGGATGTTTAATTATTAGATAAATAAAAAAATTCAAGTTTACAAATGGGAATATCATTAAATGGGTTTTCCTTTAGAAGGAGATACACATAAACGAGATACAAGAAGGTTATGTATTATTTGATGAGTCTAACCATAGGGAAAGTAGGGAAGATAGAGATAGAGCCTGATGCAATTGAGTCTCAGAAAAGAGTTACAGTAAGAGCCCAAATGCTTCTAAATTTGTCTGATATGTCCACAAATTTTCCTTTCAAGAGGGACAAAAGAAAGTTGTCTGAGCTAGTCAAACTGTTGGGTCTCTTACTAAAAGCAGATAGTTCGCCAAAGGATCACATGGAAGGGCAAGTTCACCGAAGGCTAAATGATT
Source organism: Gossypium hirsutum (assembly GCF_007990345.1). Classification (NCBI taxonomy): domain Eukaryota; kingdom Viridiplantae; phylum Streptophyta; class Magnoliopsida; order Malvales; family Malvaceae; genus Gossypium; species Gossypium hirsutum. The sequence continues at coordinate 31,027,039 of NC_053438.1, read as the reverse complement.
GATAAAGTTTGCCTGGGATTTTCAAAGAAAGAAGAGGTCTCTCAGGGCTTTCTGGCACCATTTAATCCATATGAGGCTAACTAAAGTAGAGGTCTACCAAGGATTATTGAATATAGAATTTCATCAAAAGACATTTAGGAAAAAGATAGTTCGTCGGGAACTATCTAATATTAGGAGTATCTTATTAAAATGGCCTGAAGTAGGAAAGTCCTATGAGACTATCTTGTAAGTAAAAGTCTTCAAAGAAAGGGATGCTTAATTATCAGTTGAATCACAAATTCAAGGTTGCAAATGGGAATATCATTAAATGGGTTTTCCTTTAGAAGGAGATACGCATAAACAAGATACAAGATTGCTATGGTGGGGTAACATTGTAGTCTAGTATTGAGCCTAATGTAAAATAAAAGGGGGTCAAGATAAGAATTTGTCGGTGGGATGAAACATCTGCAAGTCCGTCAAAGGTAGCTTGCCAATTCGTAGATTTTCTTAAAAGGTATCATTTGATAAGTCTAACCACAGGGAAAGTAGGGAAGGTAGAGATAGAGCCTGATGCAATTGATTCTTAGAAAAGGGTTACAGCAAGAGCCTAAATGCTTCTAAATTAGCCTGATATGTTTGCAAATGTTCCTTTCAAGAGGGACAAAAAAAAGTTGTCTAGGCCAGTTAAACTGCTAGATCTCTTACTAAAATTAGGGAGTTTAGTTATACGCATTATATTTCTTTGATGATTGAAACCCTTAAGTCACTTGCCAAGACTGTTGTATAGGTTCTCACTAAGTTCTTTTGAAATTTTGTATAGAGGGGCGTCCTTAGAGGCTATGCCTCGAGGGAATTTATTACGTGTCAATATTGTAACATCCCTAACCTATGTCTGTCACTAGAATAGGGTTATGAAGCATTATTGTAAAAATGTAACTCAAATAATTTATTTCCAACATTTCATAATCATTGCAAAATCCAATCAAACATATGCAGATCATCCCTTATTCGAGCCCTCGAGGCATTAGAAACACTTTAGAAACAATTTGGGACTAAATCAGAAACATTTAAAACTTCATGGAAAAAGATAGAAAAATTCATACCACAGGGGTCACACTGCCGTGTGGCCAGGCCGTGTGACTCGCACGGTTGAGACACACACTCGTGTCTCAGGTCGTGTGGCCATTCGAAGTAGGGACACACGCCATGTCTCAGCCCATGTCCGTGCCCGTGTAACTCTTTGACTTGGGTCATAGGCCCAGCCACATGCCCGTGTGCCAGGCTGTGTAACTCTCGAAATGCAACCTTTAAAAACCTACAGGGGATACATGGCCGTGTCGCGTGGCCATGTATCACACACGGCTGAGACACACGCCCGTGTATTAGGCCATGTAGACAAGAAATATGCCAAATTCAAGCCATTTCTTTCACCCAATTCAAGCACACCCTTACAAGTCATTTGCACCTATATTCAAGCATTCAAAGTGTACCTAATACTTGTATATTAAAGCTTGAACATTATGGTATTTTTTCATACAACCAATATGCCCAAAAGACACCTCAATCACAACAGCTAAACATATACGTGTTTTTGCATAAATCAACTATATTCAACCACAAATCATAATGCAAAGATATAGCACAATTGACCATATGTCATACCTCAACAAAATATACCAAATTGATCATTAAAAATATACATCTACTTGACCATTTCAACTTCAACCATAAAAACACCAAAATACCTATACATGTGCATATTTAACCATTTATCAATTGACTTATTTCCATATCAAAACATATCAAAATGACCTTACCATTGGGACCACTTCTAACATTGCATCAAAACCATTTAAAGGTCATCATTCTAGTCATTTCCAAATTATTCCATTAACCAAAATATATAAATAAATACCAAATTATGTCCAAATGGTCATAATTCAACCAAACATACTTGACTAAATTTCATATCAAAACATGCCCAAAATGATCACTTTGCAAACATGCCAAATCTTACCACTTTGGCCATGAAACCATGCACCAATTTGATCTTATACAGACCAACTTTTAAACATCAAAGTGCCAAAAGCACACCAACCATCAAGGCATCAAATATCATAAATTCACAAATTCAAAGAAACATTATATGCCAATATCATTAACTAAACATTAGACATAAATCCACCTATATATGCCATTATAACCACGACCAAAGCATCAAAATCTACCGATAAAATCGATGGATAGTGTGATGGATCTTCGACTAACTTCCAACCCTATCAAGCTTACGATAATCTATAAAGTAAGAGAAAGATAACCATATAAGCAATGAATGCTTAGTAAGCTCGTATAAACCATAAGCATAATATTACATTTCGATAATGAAATTTATAGGTTAAACATAAACCTATAACAATGCCTCAAGATTTATCAACTATATAATTATCAATTTACAAATGAATAAGTTCATTAATGTCGCATATATAGTGACCATTCATAACATGATAAGATTTCATGAGACATAATATATAATCACCAGCCTTTTTATAAGATTATATATCTTTCTATTTACTTACTTTCCATTCCGTCTCCAATGCTTATCATAAGCCTTAACAACATTATTAATTCCCAATTTAATGTATTTATCCATGATTTAGGTAGATTCATCTATAGCATAAGCAGTTTGCTCAAGTATAAATACATCATTTATCACATTAAACCTTTTATAACATCATAATACATCCTAATTACGTACTTACCATTTCATTCTCTTTTCTTACCCGTTTCATATGCATAGTACAAGCATAATCATAAAGATCAATCATATCCACAAGCTTGGCATAAGCCTAAGTACATCAACAACACATGTTAGTTTATTTAAGCATGATTCATATGAATTTAACATAGATAACTATTATACTTGAGCGTGATTCAATTGGATTTATCATCCATCTAAACGTAACATATTTTCCATGTACCTCACCATTTCAAAGTCTTTCATACATACATGTCTTGGTTCATATAGAACACTTACCATATCCTTATAAATTCATGCCCATTGAACAGAATAGAATACCATTGGATACGCGGGATAGCTCACACGAAGTGTGCTAAACATATAACCATAGTCTTTCCTTTCCTGTACATATATGCTCACACGAGCTATGAAATGAGTATGCTTACACGGGCTGTGAAATGAGCCTGCTCACATGAGCTGTGGGTCAGAACGTAGCTACACGATGCTGCTCCATAAGCTGTCGAGTATCCACAACATATGTCGAAACTTAGCCACCGATAGGACATTCAAGATAAGCACCCAAAACATGTAAACCCTATTGACATGTCATTTGTATCCTACAAATTCCTAAGGTTCAAACGGGGCTTGATAGTCGTCGTACATTGTTGAATTTCCATCGTTTCATGACAAGATAGATTGTGTAATAACATGTATATATATTGATTCAATCACTATAGAGTCACATATTAATCAACATTATACAGAATTCAGTTCATACGAACTTACTTGGCTAAATTGCAAAAATGTCAAAGAACAGGGGCATTGTGGTAATTTTCCATTCTCCTCAGTTTTCCACTCGATCTTGATCTAAATTAATAATTTTATTCAATATATTAATTTAGAAAGTAAAAAAATGTATTTTATACAATTTATTCATTTTGACATTTTTATAAAATTGCCCTTAAAGTTTTACTTTTATTCAATTTAGTCCTCGAGCCTAAAACATGCAAATTAACCATTTTTAAAACAAACCCATGCCACATGAATATTCATAGCATCCAAAAAAGCCCATTCATGCAACAATTTCACAACATATCGAAGGTATGAGCAAGCTGGACCTAATTACAACGATCTCAAAAACGTAAAAATTATTAGAAACGGGGCTAAAATGACATACCAATTTGGCTTTAAACATGCCAAAATGTCTAGGTCTAAAATGGCTCCCTTTTCTTCTTTTAACATCAGTGAAGAAGAGAAAAAATAAAGATGAACGAACTTTTGGTTTAATTTAATTTAATTTAATTTATCGAATTACCATTTTAATCTTGGTTAATAAATAAAACACCAATTTCATACCCAAAATTGTCCAATAACTCCTTTGAATGGCCTAATTACCATTTAATTCCATTTTCATTTATTCAATTAACTATTTAATCACTCAGATGAAATAATGATCAAATTTTACATCTTTTACGATTTAGTCCTTTTTAATTAATTAACTATCAAAACGTTATAATTTTTCAACGCAACTTTAATAGCACCTTAATGACACTATATAAATATTTATAAAAATATTTATGACTCGATTTATAGAAATGAGGTCCCGATACCTCATTTTCTAAAACCACTTAACTTTAGGGTCTTACCACTTGAACTTAATAAATTATTCGAATAGCATAAATTACCATATCAAAAATCTTTTAAAAATCATAATTGATTGGTAAATATTAACTAATAATATTTACAAACTTACTCGTCAGATTTGTGGTCCCGAAACCACTATTTCCAACACCACTGAAAAATGGGTTGTTACAAATATGTTGGAGTCCTAATTTACCAGTCAATGTAAATATTTGATTATGCTTAGTAAGGTAAAATGATTATAAAAACCTTAGTGTATATAGAGGGTTTATCTGTAAAATTGATTAGTAATTAAAAATATTGAAGTAAAGTTATTGTAATAATAAATAAATTAAGTTAGATCCACTGATAAGTAACTTGGGTTAACTATGATACTTGGTACCCGAACCTGGAGATTGGTTCGATTATAAAGTGTTAAAATTTAGTGGTATCAGAGCTTCGATTTAGCCGATCCTCTGGACATAAGAAGTTAAAGAATAACCTTTATATGCTTGGTACCTTCTAACTGGCTTAGTCCCTAATTTGTTATAAAGTTATTGTATGTTATGAGATTGGGTGCAAATTGGCATGCTGAAGTGGGCTTTATGTTGTGCAATTTCAAGAATGATTGAATGAGAAATAAATGAAGCAACATATGGAAGATGAATAAAGAGAGTAAAAAGGGAACCTTCATTAACAATAAAAATAGGGTTATTACAAGCTACAACCAAAGTTTTAATCCTCCCTTGAAGTAGACTCTTCTGGAGAATCAAGGTTAGACACTCCCAAGTCTTGAGTGTAAAAGAGCTCCCCAGATTCCTTTCACTCCCTCTAAAATTCCTTCTATCTAACCCCCGAGGGATTGAAAATGTTGAAGCCAAGGTCCGCATTGGTAAGTTGGCACCTACAACTGAAGTTTACCTGGCTCAAGTCAAGGGGACCTGCAGTGACCTATGCATGCAGGATCAAGTTAGCCGTTAATTTAGGCAGATATTCTTGAATGCTCTTCTGGGTGTCTGCGTTGTATTTTTCCAAGGCTTCATTATTCTCCCTCTGAGTTTGTTCCTTCTCGACGAGGTATTACTCTTCGAGGGTCTCCAGCTGGCAAACCCTTTCCTCCAACTCTTTTGCTCAGGTCTCCAAGATTGGTATTTGGTCTCCCACGTGGAGAAAGATTTTGAAAGCTCACTAGTTTGGCGCACAGAGGCTTCATATAATTGGCGAAGCTGGTTAAGAGATTGCTTGCCAGAGAGAAGGGCCCTCTTAGATTCGATCTTTTTAACTTCAATTTTAGCAAAAACCTTTTGGAGGGCCAAGCCCACGAAACCACACTACGTTGTTAGTATGGAGAAGGAACCCACCAGCTAAATGGGAGTGGGCTTGTGAAAACTAGCGATAGAAAAGAAGGATAAATGAACTCATTTAACTCCTAGGACAGCTTCCTGTCTTATCTGTGTTAAACAATAAAGGGAGAGAAGGGATACTGGCCCGCGCCAATACGTTTCGGCCAGGAGAAAAAGGTTTCAACCTCGCGTGAAGGAGGAGTATAATAGAGGGCACCAATTGGGGAAGCATTGAGAGCTTAGGAAGTAGTGTTTAAGTCTAAATCCGTTAGAACTAGAGATAAAGTAGGGGCAGGAAGGTCCACTGCATTGGCGGAATAATAGGGAGCTCGAGAATGATTGGAGGAAGAGTAAGGGATTCACTTTCGGGAAAGGTTGGCTCCTTTCCAGGCCTGTGGAAGGTTAACTTATTTCTGTTTCTCTCCCTAATGCTGGAGGACCCTCTTTCAAGTCTTAATCTCTTGCGGCTACTACTGCCAACTCGTGCTCTTGAGTCAACCGCATCTATGGCTTGTTGCGCACTATCTATTAACGCATCTACATCCATGACTTTGGGTTTGGAAGGTGGTGATAAGAGTAATGGATGAGTAGGACCTATAGCATTAGCAGCGGGATCAACAATATTCTCAACTAAGTTTCTACCCAACGACTCACCCAAAAATCTTAGAGTCGAGCCAGGGAGGGGTGGAATATTGCAAATAGTGCAGAAGAAGTTGGGGAGGAATATCTGCCTCTTCAATGGATTGAACCATCCTAAGGCTCATGCCAAGATAGAGATCTATTTTTCGCCAACCATTTGGGCTTCTTCTTTTCAAATAGAAGTGAAAAATGTTCCTAACTTTGAGGAGCTTTTCAGAGTATGCCCAAAGACCAATCATGATATTATTGTAATCACATACTTGTTTTTACCTTGTTTATTAATATAAGACATTGCCATTATTATTTTAGTTTCTTTTTCTGTGTATATAAGCTAAATTGTAATAAAGTCCTAAAAAATATGATTATTCTTAAAAGGTCCTTAGTCAATTATTATTATGAGCTTGGACAACAATAATGCATTGAGACTAATGTGTAGTTGATTAATGACAAAGAGTTTTCATTGACATAGGGATGTCAAAATCAATATATTAGTATGTGTTAGAGAACAACATATTTGACTGACCCACTATGACTATGTTTCTTAGATTATTATGTAATAGTCACAACATTACTCATAGTGATAACTATGTCTATGATCCTCAGACTTGAGATCATCATTGTCCCAACATCATGAGTCATATATTTTGATACAATTAAAACGTATACTGTAACAGGTTATACTATAAAGATTGATGTTGAATATACCAAAACCCCTGTAGTGGGATATGGCTGATCAAGATAGGATTTATCCCTTATACATAATGAGAGCAATATCTTATGCCTCTTGATAGAGTGAGACTAGAAATGCATGGCCATGCTTGACTAAGTTGATATGATATATCACACTTATTTGTTTATTGTAGTCTACTCAAAAAATCAAGAAATATGAGATTGGACCATCCAAGTGTGACTATTCCATGACTTGTGTCCAATCTAGGTATTAAGGATAAAAGGATATAATACATGAAAAGCTTATCACAAAAAGGTTATGTCGAATCATGACTTCTTCTAACTTGGGTGGTAATGATGCAAGGATAGGTGTCATTCATTGCTTGTAATGTTAGAAATGTTCTAGTATTACTACCAACGTTACAAGAGCCTGTAGGGTCACACCCTATAGTTGAAACGAACAGAATCCAAATACATTTGACATTATATTTAATTGTCACATGAATTAAATTAATTTTTTTAATTAATTTAATTTGATAGTTAAATATTAAACAAATTATATCTACAAAATTGTTATACAAAAATAGAGAACGTAGATAAAATTAATATATGAGTTTGATTCATACAAAATATTAATTATATATATTACCGAATTTATTAATATAAATAGTTATATAAATTAATTTCGGTCAAGATATAGAAGACATAGAAATTAATATTCCGTTAAAAAGAATATAATTAATATATGAATTTGATTCATACAAAATATTAATTGTCAATATTTTACCGAATTTATTAATATAAAAAGTTATACTAATTAATTTCGGTCAAAATATAAAAGACATGGAAATTAATATTAGTTTGGAAAGAATATAATTAATATATATGAATTTAATTCATACAAAATATTAATAGTATATATTTTACCAAATTTATTAATATAAACAGTTATATAAATTAATTTCGGTCAAAATATAAAAGATATACAAATTAATATTCTTTTAGAAAGAATATAATTTATTTTTCTAACTTCCCATTTGCATTCTCTGTCAATAAGAGAATAATCCTGATTTTTCTTTTTAATATGTGATATCAAAGAGGATAAAAGGATGATAATCCTTTAGTGTGTTAAGGTTACCAACTTAATAAATTAAAGGTCTAACAACCGTTTTTTAATTTCTCTGAAAAGTTCAAGAGAAAGTGACTACTCATTTTTGACGGGGTGGACTACGTAGAAGCCAGGACGTTTCGTTCTGGCATGGAATCGACATCGAATCAGTAGCATCCTTTCAATATTTTCAGTAAAGAAAGTATATTTTCAACCCTATTTTAACCCAATTTGTTCCTTGTACATGGATCTGTGGTTGGTAATCGCCAAAATAATTTTTTCGCTGTACCACGAGGTGTTCCAGCAATACAACAATGGTATCAGAGTCACTTGTACAATATAGATTCAAGATTAAATTTATTGGTTGATACGATTGTATGAGATACCTGTTATATACTATATTTGCTATGCATGATGTTTGGAAATGCATGGTTATAGCCCGATAGCCCATTTAATTAATTATTTGTAAAGGTTATAATTTTATAAATACGGTCTGTGTGTCGTGCCTCTCTACATTTCTCTTGTATTTCTCTTCTCATCTTACTCCCTCGTATGTAAAACGAGTTTCTATAATTATAAATTGTACGAGTTGACACGGATTAGAGGAAAAACAAAAGCTTGGCTACCTAAGTGGAAAAGAAGCTTAAGAAGCGGTATAAACCCTTAGGATTCCCTATGGTTCTCCTATTGGCTTGGGAGGAACCACCTTAGTTTATGACCCATAACCATTGCATTTATTTACTGCTTTATATTTTCTTTATATATGATACATTTGATGATATGTTAGCATGCATGTTATTGGATATTGATAAGATCAATTAAAGGATTAAACGAAAAAAATGTGGACCATTAATGGTGAGATTAATTTAATTTAAAAACCCCTCAATAAAATGTTAAGTTAAGATTGCCTTCCAATATTTACCCTCGTTAAGGCCTCGATTGATACAATGTGGGTTCTACTAAAGTGAACTACATGTATCTATCTTGGTTAAACGCGAAGAATAAGCAAGTGATCTACACCAGTTATGATATTTGTTAATAACTTAACTAAGTTACTCTAATAGGATTAGATACCTTTAGGCACGAATTTTGGATAAATCATGAGATGATTGGAACAAGAGTTGTTCACCAAATATAGAAGTTACATGTGATATAATTAGCAAGTGTTGCTTACCTAAATAACCATAATCTTGAGAGTAAAACCAAAGCTGACTTAAGAAGAGGTGAATATGGATCCTTACCCACTAAAAAACTTTAGAGAAAGTCTTTCCGAAATTAAAATATGAAGGTTATTAATTTTGAATAAAATAGTGGGAGAATCATTTAATAAATTCCTTTGAATGATTATAATAAACTTGGTAAATATACTCATGAGCATATTTTATTATTGTAGATTAATTATGGCAAACAACACAAGTTCTTTATCATTGCAATCTGTCCTTGAGAAGGACAAGTTGAATGACTTGAACTTCCTGGACTGGTTCTGTAACTTTAGGATTATCCTCAAACAAAAATGACAATTATATGTCATTGAAGAACCCGTTCCTAATGAACCAACAACTAATGCGTCTAAAGCTAACAAGGATGCTTGTAAGAAGCATCTTGATGACATGTTAGACATAGGATGTCTAATGCTTGCCACCATGAGCATCAATAGCAACATGAGGATATGATTGCACGTCATGTTTTGATGACCTATAAAGAGAGGTATGAGACCTCTAAAGCTCTGTTTCGATGCAAAATGGTGGAGAAAACTCTTGTGGGAACTCATGCTCTCATAATGATAGGCTGTATTGAAAGCCCTAAAAAACTAAGATTCCCTCTAGGTGGGGAATTGGCCACTGATGTTATCTTGCAATTGTTGCCGGATAGTTTTAGCCAATTTGTCCTTAATTTCAACATAAATGAAATTAATAAGACTTTTCCACAGTTGCTTATTGATCTTTCGTAATTCAATGTAGCAAATTAAACTAGTTTTCGCATTTAAGGAGCTTGGATACAAGTATTTTCGTTATGTTTTAATTAAGTTTTCTTAGTTTTATTTACATTAAATAAAATGTGCAAATTGAGTCTTTTATTGACCTTAGGTGTCGAATGAGGCCTAATGGTGAGCTAATGCACTTTGTGAGTATGTGTGAGACCATTTGAAAGTATACTAAATGAATACTAGCTATTATACCGTAACATGGATGACTTGATGTCGCAACATGGGAAACATAATGGAGAAAGCTCAAGTCTGCCTTCGATTTCACGACACAAGCTAAGGGTTTCCTGACATACCCCTAAAGACATCTCAAGAAGGAGTATGCTCTCACCTTTGTCATGACATAGGTCTTAGTGTGTCGAGACATCGACTCTGTCACAACAATAAATCACAAAGTAGGGGCATTTTAGTTTGGAAAATCAAAATTTAAACTCAAGAACATCAACTAACCTAGGGTTAAGGACAACGGCCACCTAAATGCTATAAATAAGCTCCCTTGGCACATGTTATAGACTCTATTCCTTTAGCCTAGATTCTCTGTGTAAAATTTAGTTTAGTATTTTCTTTCATTGGCTTTAGATTTGTTTCAGTTGTTCTTGTTGATTTCAAGTACTAATTAGATCCTTTTAGTGTTTAGATTAGAATTGACCTAGCACTCACCTCCCTACTCACCTACTCGGTTGTAAAATTTATATTACAAATCAACCATTATACTTGCAGATACCACCTCATATTTTTATATCTTATTGTAGTATTCACACACTGGATGTTAGGACGTCCAGAAGCGGTCAAGTTGCTGGTGCTGTTGCTGGGGAGAGAATGTCACTAGATTGATTTTAATTTTTGCATTGAAAAAGAATAACTAGGAAATTTTTAGGTAATAGATATGATTTTATTTTATTTAGTATTCCTCTCTTTTTGGGTTAATGTATGACTCGAAGTAGGGGTACACCTATTGTAGCAGCCACAGGTCCAGAGAGAATAATCCAAAGAAATCGCCGATAATAACAGTAGCAGCAATAACAGATGCAAGAATAACCACCACTAGCTACAGGTAATGTACCACAAGAAAATTCACTATTCGGTGACGCTGATGATAACACTGTAGGAAACCCACCAGCACCACAACTTCCTACAAACATACAGATTGCTCGGAACAAGGGAACTTTAAGGGATTATGCCTTTCCAAGTCTGGATATGGTTCAAGAAAGTATAGAAATGCTGACAATTACAGCTAATAACTTCAAGATATAAACCGACAATAATTTAAATGATCCAAAATGTAACGCCTCAAAAATCTGAATGGTTGACTATTGAATTCTATTGTAATTAAATCTTTGCATTTGTGGCTAAGTGTTTTGTGTATATGTTTGAGGTCAAGGCTTAGAGTAGTGTTTTTAGGAAGTTCTACTCTTTTATTTTAAATTAACCTCTACTCTTGAGCTATTGACTTAATTTTAATTCAGTGTAAACCCGTGTCAAGAATTAGCATACTCGTTCAACGGTTAAGCTTTTGTATTCTATTTAGTCCTATGTTCAAGTCCCAGAGTATGCGGTAGGGAACATTTTTAGTAAATTCTAGAAATATGATTGGTAGTTAATTAGGATTTAACATTGGTTATTCTTTTACTCTTTTATTTTGTTTTTCTTCTTTTATGTTTCCTTCTCTTTCTCTTTTGTTCTTTTTGATTACCGTCGTAAAGTGGATATGGGACTAGTTGAAGTTTTACGCTATTAGTTGCTTCAATTGAAAGGTTATTGAGTTTCACTGCCATTTCATCTATTTTGGCAATATTTCCATTTGTTCTTCGTAGCATGTTCTAAACTGGGTGTTTCGTGTGTGTTGTGTAATTCTTTGATAGTTAATCATTTGGTTTCCCTATTAGGCGAGGATACCGGAAGTAGTGAACCTCAACACGCCAATTCGATTAATTGATGTTGATCTTTTGGTAAGTTTTGATCTCGTTGAATGATTCATGTCAAAACTTTTGACATATGTATTCTGTGTGTTATTGTGTATTATTGTCAATTAAATAGGTTGATTGAGTTTTCAAAAGGTCAATTTAGGTCTCGAGGGTCTTCTATGCTAATTTTACCACAAACTACTTTAGGTGCGTACTAAAAGCCATATGGGCAAGCGACACGGGCATGTATCCATACTGTGTATGGCCATGTTAGTGCAGGGTTCATATGGGCCAAGGACACGGACGTGTGTCCAGGCCGTGTAACTCACTGTTTATAAAATAAGGATCACACGGGTAGACAACATGACCGTGTGTTAGGCCGTGTGAGACGCATGGGCAAGCACACAGGAGTGTAGGCCAGTTTACAAAATTTTGTCATATTCCAAGCAACGCTTGAACCAAATACAAGCCTTCTATGAGGTTTTTTAAACTAAATTAAAATGCATAAACTGATATTCTGTGATCTGGAACATGAACATTGAGTTTCAATGTGTATTGTGTTCGACTAATACTACTAGAATTGAGCTATTGTATTCAAGGATATGTTGTATTTACATATTCATATAGAACTTCGTATTAACTATTATGTGAAGTATGCATATGCATTGGATGAGAATTGATTCAGGAGGAAGTATTTTGTTCTGAACCAGTGGTTAAATCCCTAGTATCCGTGTACTAATCTGGCAGCTAGACTGGTATCTCTAAAACATGTCAGACCAACACTGAGTGGTGTGTAGGACTGGATGGGTAATAAATAACCTAATTGGTGTGTTGGGTTGGTCGGAGATGGTGTGTAGCGATGGTATTAAGTAACTGCATTTGTTTTGCTATGTTCTGTATATGATTATAGCTTGACCTATTATTTGTCTGTATGACTCTGATCTGTAATTGAATAAACTGTTTCCTGATTCTGAATCAACATCTTCCCTTGGATATCTTTGTTTTATTAATAATCTATTAAATACGTAAATAGTTGGGTCCTTTCTGGTATATTAATTCAATAGTTGTTGAATGAATTTTAGGTAAATCACAGACTTGATTGGGTCGGCGGATGGGGAGCTCGGTTATGTGTTTATACCGTTTGGTATTATTAATCATGCAAGATATTTTCATTGTTTCAGTTAGTTAGAAAATAATCTTGGGATATTGGTTTGTCTTTTTCAAAACTTTATCAGACTCTAAAGGGTGTTATTATAAATATAACACCCCTAACCCGTATCATTCACCAAAAAGGGTTACGGAGCATTACCGAAAGTTTACAACTCAAAATAATCAAATATTAAAAATATTTAAATCATAACATTATTCATAGAAAAATGAATCAATCTCATACATATAGTCCCTTATACGAGCCCTCGAGGCCCTAAAAACACATTAGAAATGAAGTAGGACTAAACCGAAAACATATAGAATTTTTAGGGAAAATTTGAAAATTTACATACTACAGGGGTCACAAGGCCATGAGGCAAGCCATGTAACTCAGGCCTGTGTCTCAGGCCGTGTGGGCATTCGAAGTAGGGACACACGGCCGTGTCCCAGCCTGTGTCCGTGCTCATCTAACTCTCTGACTTGGGTCACACAACCAAGCCACACGGGCATGTAACTCTCAAAAAGAAACATTAAAAAATCTATAGGGGACACACGGTCATGTCGCATGGCCGTGTGTCATACACGGATAAGACACATGCCCGTGTCTTAGGCCGTGTTGACAAAAAATAGGCCATTTTCAAGCCATTTTTCTCACCCAAAACTTAGCCACTTACACAAGCCAAATGCACCTATATTCATGCATCCAAATTATACCCAACACATGCATATTCAAGCTAGATCATCATAGTATTTAACCATACAACCAATATGCCAAAAAGGCACCTCAATCACAACAATCAAACTTGATTATAAATTTGCTAAGTTTAGCCATAAATCAACCAACCATTTGAACTAATTTTATACCAACATTTACCACAATGTTCACATACCAATCATACTCAAATATACCAATTTGACCATTCAACAACTATCATCACTAAACCTTAGCAAACTTGGCCAAATGCCAACCAAATCCAATTATACCAATAAACCAACATTTATATACCATATTTACATCATGCACATCTAGTTCAAAACCTTTCCAAAATAAACTATATTTTGACCATGTTGAGATCAATTTATCACATAGCTTTTTGGCCATTTAAAGATACATTAACATATACCAATTTTAGTCATTTCAGAACATGCATCGATTTGACCGTATTAACCACAACCAACAAGATATCAATAGTACTTTAAGTACCTCAAATCCAAGGCAACATTCATACCATAATCATCAACCAAAATGACATATACATGTCAAACTCATCAATTAAACATTAAACATAGTCCACCTATACATGCCACTATAACCACTACCAAAGCATCAGAATCTATCGATATAATTGTTGGATAGTGTGATAGATCTTCGACGAGCTTCCGACAATCTAAAAAGTAAAGGAAAAAAAACTACGTAAATAATGAATGCTTAGTAAGCTCGTATAAACCATAAGCATAATATTACATTTCAATAATGAAATTTATAGGTTAAATACAAGCCTATACCAATGTCTCAAGAGTTATCCAACCATAATTATCAACTCACAATGGAATAAGTTCATTAATGTCGCATAATTATTAACCATTCATAAAATGATAGGATTTCATGAGACATAATATGTAATCATCAACCTTTCTATGAGATTATATATCTTTCTATTTATTTTCTTTTCATATGTTCCCAATGCTTATCAACATTATCAATTCCTGACTTAGTGTATTTATCCATAATATAGGTATATTCATCCATAGCATAAGCAATTTGCTCACATATAAATACATTATTTATCACATTAGACCTTTTTATAACATTATGATACATCCCAATTATGTACTTACTGTTTTATTTCCTTTTTTACCCGTTTCATATGCATAGTACGAGCGTAATTATAAACATCAATAATATCCACAAGCTTGGCATAATTCTAAGCACATCAACAACACATGTTAGTTCATTTAAACATGATTCATATGAATTTGACACGGATAACCATTATACTTGAGCATGATTTAATTGGATTTATCATCCATCTCATAACATATCATGTTTTTCATATATCACCATTTAAAAGAGTTTCATGTATACCTATCTTAATTCATATTGAACACTTACCATTTCATTTGCACAACCCATAAGACATAAATATAACATTAACCATATTCACGAGTTAGTGAATAAACACATAATTTATCATAAATCACCACATGATAAAATAACTTTCATGAATATAGCATATAAGCATTCATACTTTTCATGAACATGGCTATACATACTTTAATCATCAACAACTCATACCTTTCCATACTTTCAAGACATTGCCGATCGGAACATTTACCATTCCTTCCCTTTGTATGCTCATTGAACCATTTATAATAATATTGGATACACGAGAAAGCTCATACAAAGTGTGCTAAGCATATATAGTTATAACTCACATGAGCTGTAAAATGGGACTGCTCACACAAGCCGTCAGTCGGAATGTAAGCTACACGATGCTGCTCACACAAGCTTTTGAGTATCTGCAAGTAATGTTGGACCTCAGCAATTAGTAGGACATTCAAGACCAGCACCCGAAACATAGTAACCTGGGTTTGCTCACACAAGCAGCCGATCGGAACATAGCTACAGGTGTTGCTCACACAAGCTGTCAAGTATCCGCAACACATGTCAGAACTCAACCACCGGTAGGACATTCAAGACCAACACCCAAAACACGGTAACCCTAACGAAATTTCATTTGTATCCTATATATTTCTAAGGTTCAAACAGGTTCGGTAGTCGTCGTACGTCGTTGAATTTCTATCATTTCTTGATAAGATAACTTACATAATCACATATAATATATTGATTCAATCACAATAGAATCACATCCTCACATTCAATTAAATCAAAATTATATAAAATTTAGTTCATATGAACTTATTGGCTAAATTGCAGAAATGACAAAGTATAGGGGCATTTTGGTAATTTTTATTCTCCTCGATTTTCTACTCGATCTTGATCTAAATTAATAATTTCATTCAATCTATTAATTTAGACAGTAAAAAAATGTGTTTTATGCAATTTAGTTATTTTACATTTTTATAAAATTACCCTTAAAGTTTTACTTTTATTCAATTTAGTCCTGGAGCCCAAAACATGCAGATTAACCATTTTTACACAAAATTGAGCCTAGCTGAATACTCATGGTATCCAAAATAGCCCATTCATGCAACAATTTCACATTAAATCCTTGCATTTTTACTATTTTAACAATTTCGTCACTAATTAGAAAATTCATCAAAAATCACTTAATAAAATACTTTTAAATAACAACTACTATCTCAAATTCATCATTGAACATCTAAAATCACAAGCTTCATCAATAGCAACATTCAAAATCTTTAACAATTTGAAAATCGAAGATACGGGCTAATTGGACCTAATTGCAACGATCTAAAAAACATTAAAATAAAAAGAAATGGATGAAAATTGGCTTACCATGAAAAGTATAGCAATAGCCGAACCTTGAAGCATAAAAATGGTGTATTTCAGTGGTAAACTAGCCAAATGAAGAAGAAAACTTTATGTTTTCTTATTATTATATTTTTTTAACCTTTATTCTTTATTTTAATAATAAAATAACTTATAAAACTTATAAAATTAAGAGAAATTAAAACTTAAACCGTCCATTTTTCAACTTTTACGATTTATTCCTTTTTGCTTAATTAACTATCGAAACATTAAAATTTTTCAACAAAACTTTAATACCACCTTAATGACACTCCGTAAATATTTATAGAAATATTTACGGCTTGGTTTATAGAAATGAGGTCCCAATACTCAATTTCTAAAACCACTTGATCTTAGGGTCTTACCACTTGAATTTAATTAATCATCAATATAACAAAAATTATTATATCAAAAACCTTTTGAAAACCACATTTGACTTGTAAATATTAAATAATAATATTTACGAACTTACTCGTCGAATTTGGTAGCTCCAAAACCACTATTTCTGACACCATTGAAAAACGAGTTGTTACAATAAATGTTTTTATTGTCATTTGTTGTAACTCTCCAGGCTTGGCCTTTTTGTCTAGGCCGAGCATGGGGTGTTAGATCTAGTGGTATTACAGCCAGGTTCGTCAACACTCGGATTGTGTTATGGGCTCTTAATGTGTGTCAAAAGTTAGTTAAATGAAAATAAGATATTTGAGTCATTCTGAAAATTGATTTTTATAAATGACCGAACCTCTGACATCGAACCTGTAAGTATTTCTATTCTATTATCGTGATTAGTGTAAACACTATAGTGATTAAACTGTTATCTGGTTAAATACTATTATATGAATTGGTAGGAGCACTGTGCTAAAGTGTAACACCCCTAACTTGTATCTGTCGCCAGGTTAGAATTAAAGACCATTACAATACAAACGAAACATTAAAACATACATTTCATACATCATTGAAAATATATTATAATGCATTCATTCACATATATATCGTACCTTAATCGAGCCCTCGATGCACTAGAAACACCTTAGAAACAATTAGGGACCAAATTGGAAACATTTGAAAAGTTTAAGAAAAAGTTAGAAAATTTTGACTACAGAGGTCACACAAACGTGTAGCCAGGCTGTGTGCCTCACACAGCTGAGACACACACCCGTGCCTCAGGCCGTGTAACCTTCGAACTAAAGACACACGATCGTGTCTCGGCCCATGTCCTCACTCGTGTAACTCTCTAAGTAGGGTCACATGCCCGTGTGTGAGGCCGTGTAACTCTCAAAATAGCCTCACACGCTCGTGTTCCAGGCCGTGTGCTAGGCCATGTAACTAACTGACATGTATACAAAGGAACCTACAAGGGACACACAGTTGTGTCTCAGGCCGTGTAGACATAAATTTGTCCATATTCAAACCATTTCCATCACCCATTCATGCATACACCTACAGGCCTTTTGTGCACATAATCAAGACATCAAAACCTTACCAAAACATGCATATAATGACCAATTGAATAGTCCTAAATCAACCAACCAATATGTCATTCAAGGCACCTCAAATACATTCATTCAAATCTCACCTAAACATGTTTACAATATCTTGACCATATTTCAATCATACACATCTAGCTCAATACTTTCCCAAAACATACAATATCTTGACCATATTCAAACTAATTCAACACATACCATTTTAGCCATTCACACATGCAACATATCATATCCACATAAACACATATTAACAAGGCATCAAAAGTATCATACCAAGTAACTTATACAAACCCAATCATCAACCAAAAATTCAACTAAACATCATTGTCATAACGTTGCCTCCATAAGGGTACGGGGGACCTAGTAAGCAAAGCCAGACACGGAGGGCCTAAATTAGCGTAGAGTCGCCACTAACCAATTAGGGCCAGGTTGGTTGATGTGATCTCAATCGCATCATGTTGTGGCACCACTCGTTGCTATCATGATTGGCCTAAACACGAGGGCCCCAAGTGCAAGATGAAGCTCAATCTCAGCTCAACAAGCTCAATCTTAGTTTTTCCCAGCTCGATTTAGCTCACATGAGCTTTTAGCTCGTTTGAGCTCAATTTAGCTTACTTTAGCTCATTTGAGCTTGGCTTAAGTTTATTTCAACTCATTTATTTTAATGTCTGAATAAATTAAGTAATTTATTAATTTAGCTTAAATTACTACAGCTTATAATTATGTTTTGACTTATTACATGTTTTAAATGTGTCTTGGCCGAATTTAATATGTCTTGTTAAGACTTTATTAAATTTGTCTAATTTAATTTATGTTTAATTAGTGTGTCTAAATTATATTAATGTTTGTTCAGCTGAATTTTATGTGATTTAATTTTGGTTCATGTGTTTTTGTAGGTGAGCTGAATTTGGAGAGTAATTAAACAAGGTTCATGCATGATAGGTTCAATGTATGGGACGGTGCATGTAAGGCCTCTTTCAATGAATGGTGGCTGATCCATTTGGCTCCCCAAGGCACCTATTTGGCCAAAAGGTGTCCAGAAACTTAAAGCACAAGCTTGGCCGATCGTATTCCCAAGGCAGCATCTAAGCCATTCACACCTCAATTTGACCAATCAGCTCCTATACATGTATGGGTGGATTCATGAACGTCCAAAGGGAGGGAATATTACCTTAATTCATCACATTGAATGTATAATGTGCATGTACAAAGGGGAGAACGAATTTACAAGGTACATGCTTCCATTCATGAACCAGCCCATCATTAAAGCTTTAATTAAGAGAGATGCATGACCCATGCACCTAGCATTCGTCCAAGAGGGGTTGGATATGAATTGAAGATGCACATTCATGGAACAAGGAAGCTTTCTTATTGGTTAAGCATGCATGAACTTACACTATCCATGAACAGAGATTTAATGCTTGAAGTGTGAACATTTTTAATTGTTGTGTGAACACATTAGTAGCTGAATTTTAATAGGCATTAGAGAGCCTATAAATAGTTTATTTTGTTTATTGTAAAAGGTTACAGAATTTGATTATTGAAAACTTGATTGAGAGGTTTCCTCCTATCCTATTTCGTACGAGTCTCGATCTGACTTATCTAGCGTGCTAGTGGCGTCTATCGTTCTCTTTTGAACTTATCACCTTGCATTGGTGTGGCGTTCAACCCTTCTACAATTCCTCAAATCCACCTTAACCAAATAGAAATCGGGGTGACACTCTTTAGTGTTGAATCGTTTCTGGTGTTTAAGTTCACTTATCCATCCCCACCGAATATCTTATATTTTATCTTTATTATTTTATCCTTAAACCGAGCCAAACAAATTAGCTATCTTTCTCCATCCCCTTGTTGTCAAACCTATCCATATCCTACTTACCCCTTTTGTGAACTTATATCCATCACTTTACTACATATTTTTAGCCGATTACAAACAAACCATCCTTTTGGTACGAAACTCCTCATCGACGATCGGGCATCTACGTGAAACGACTCGATTAACCTGGGCCGGATCACATCATTTGGTATCAGAGCTACTAAAACGAGGAGTGCTGACATTCGTATCAAGCTCGGAGTAGGTTCGTAACGTAAAAAAAAGTCAAAAAAATCAAAAAAAATTTGAGTTGGAATTTAATTTTTTTTCTCTTCCTTGTATTTTGTTTACTATTGTATTGGATATAAAAAAAGAGAAGAAATTCAAAAAAAAATTCAAAAAAATCAAAAAAAAAGGAAAAAAAGAAGTGACAAAAAAATCGAGTTAAAAAAAAGAAGAAAGAAAAAAAAAGTGAAAAGTCTTGCGAGTTTTTATCATTATCACTTATTACTCCGATCATCAAGTTTCCCTTCCTACCATTATTTACCCATCCCAACGCCACACTTTAAACCAATTTTCTTCTTTATTCAGCCTACCCTACACTTTGAATTTTTCAAAGTCAGGAACTTTGAATTTTTGGTGGGATGACCACATCGGGTACCAGACACAGGCCTTCTACTTCTACAAATCCGAAGGTGTCTAATCCTTCAATAGCTTTCAAACGTTTCTCAATTAGGATGAATTTATGAGCTTCTTCATCCATAATCGACTTTCCCTTATCCACTTCTCTCAAATCCTCGCTTGCAGGCAACTCGTTTACTCTTAGGATTTGAATGGTCATACTTGACGCTTGAAGCGGTAAATCTTCACGATATACCCTTGTATCACTGTAAAAAGGGATTGGATTGTCCAAAGTGCCACTTCCTTCTCCTACCTTGGCCTTACCTTTGACCATTGTAGTCATCATTTCCATCATCCTTTCCACATGTTCCTCCAGTTTGGCCATGCGTGCTAATTCTTCTTCCGTCATCTTCTTGGCTTTTGAGTAGGTGTTATACCGGTGAGCTATCCTTGATCCTTTTTCAAATGAAATTTATTTCCAAAGTTAGAAAATTATTTAGATTTGCCATAAAAAATGTTCTTCTTTCATTTTTTTTAAAATAATCTTTCTGAATAAACAAATGAGCAAATGAGTGAACGAATGGATGAATGAATGAATGATTGATTGATTGATTGATTGAAATTAGAGCACATTGTCATAAATATACTCGACTATAAACATTTGATTTCATATAAGGTTTGAAAACTTGTTCAGCTTACAAAGTTTTTTTCATTTTTCATTCAGACTTAAAGAAAATCCTAATCGATCTTATTGCCATAGGGCAAATCTCTACTCGTCGTTCTTTTTCTTCCTCCTCATGAGACTGGTGAACTTTTGGTAATGTGCCTAAGCCACCTCCAAAAGTTTCATTGCAGGCTCGTTCCTAGTCGCAAAAGGGGTAGATTCTTTTTTGAGTTCTTTAATCTGTTCACATATGTCATCGGCTTGCTAAGCGAAAACCTGACCTTCCCTGTGCATTGTAACAAACACCTCTTTTCGGCATACTGCCATTTATTCCACCGCGATAAAACACTTCGCAAGCTATGTATATTCTTTCATGACCTCTTTGTTTTACTCTTCTTTTGTCTTTAATTCTTTAGTCAAACAACAAATTTCCTCCTCTAGCACCTCAATTTCAGCAGTTTTCTCATTATACACCCTCCTCCAAGTTCGCTCTTATTCTCGCGCTTTCTGGAGTTCATTAGGCCGCAAACTCGGATCCACCTCCAACCCCTAAATCTGAGCGAACAAGTCAAATCTTTATTTTTGACGTCGTTCTAATTGTATTCTTGGTCCTTCATTTCTTCCCTTCATATCTAACCGGTGTTGCTGTTGTTGTCTCATGATTTCTTCCTCCTTTTCCTTTACATATGTTTGATTCTACTCTCATTGCAATCCGACATCTTCATCTCTCCCCTTAAAACAGATCTCTAAATCGCGTATCTTTTATGTTAGCTCGGCTACTTCATCTGGACATTCCTTTTTCCCTTGAATTGTGCTGACATAAAGATTTTACTTCTTTTTAGGCACCACTGGATATACGTTTCCAAGGGGGAATGGTTGAAAAAGGTTCCTGCTTGCAAGCTCAAGGTTTTACTCTACTTGATTCGCATCTCTTCCAATTTCTTCCAAAATCTCGGTACCTAAACTGAAGCTTCCACCCTGTTTAAACCAGCTGTAGAAAATACACATTGATCATACCCATATTAGCTCAAAACCATCAACAAGGAATAACTGATGGCGCCCCATATGCCAATTAAGGGAACCCACAAATGACCACTACACCCGATGAGTACTATGCTCCAAATCATCCATAGAGCCCTCCATTCAATTTCTTAGTATGTCAATGTACTAAGGTTCTGAACCCACTCCTCAATCAATTGATTTGAGGGCCACTCACTTTCTAGAAATTTCTTTATATGCCTAGCCGAAGGAACAAACACCTGATGAGAGCGCTTATGGAGGCACCACCTAAAATGGCTTTTTATACATATGAACAACAACTGTGCGCATCCTAATAAAAGCTCGTCTCCTTTCCTTCTAATGAAGTTGAGTGAAATGATGGTTTCAGCTAAGACTGCTGGAACAGGATTCACCCCTTTTTTAGTCTGAAACAGAAAATCAACTAGCTTCACACTCATATATCCCAAAGCTTTTTTGAACACAATCAACCCGTATAGGCAAACATAAATAGTGAAAAATGTCTATCACCGCTAGCCTTTCCCATAACATCCCTAATGTCAGACCAGGAAAAGCAATGACCATTTTTATCTTGTAATCTTGCTTTCACCATATCTATAGGTAATCTCATCAAATTGGCTACGGGTCACCGAAAATCGATGTTCCGCTTCAATATATATCCTGAACTTATCTCTAAAATCATAGTGGAGAAGGGTAGAATATTCCTCGATAGTTAGTACCATATCCACTTCATTAAACGTAAAACACTTATAAGTGGGATCCCCAAAACGTACCATAGCCTTCAATAGGTCATCATCAGGTTTAATGAACAGAAGTTGTGCTACACCACCATACTTGTCCCAGAAGCGCATTTTCTTAGCCTTGTCCCATAATTGTCATATTTAACTCATCTTTGCAATTCCTCCTACAGTCCATGAGAACTATCTGAGGTAGGCTTGAGTCAAAACTAGCTATCTGGCAATCACCTGCTCTACTCTGAGTATCCTCTGACATTCTCGCTATTATCCCTATATTTTCTACCTCATGCCAAACAATTGAATCTTCTCAAAGTGTGTTCAAGTTAAATATAGATGCGATATTGTGCCTCAGGTATTTAAATGATGCATGAATTATGCCATGAAGAGACACAGACACAAGAAAAACAAAGTTAGTAAAAAAACAATAAACTAAAATGAAAAAAATGTGAAATTAAATCATAAAGCATTGCGAAAAAATTCAAACATAAAACATATGAATAAATGCTCATGAGGTCCTATAAGGTATTATTACGAGGGGTAGAGTACAGTTTTCATGTCTATGCTTCATATTTAAAATGGTCATTACATGCTGGCTTACGGCTGACTCTAATACACGGGGAACTTAAGGCTTAATTATGACATCCATAGGGATGCGTTCCACTTTAAAAAGGATTGGCCCTTGGGTGGTAAGACTTTCATAGCGTACACGGTAGCATTTGCTACACGAACATCTATGTCCATCTTAACCATGGAGTAGTTCTTAAACTTATGCGGTGACATATTGTCACGCGAAAGCCTAAGACTACTCCTCCTAAACTAGATGGGTGCGAGCGTAGGACTGAAAGCAAGATGCAACATGTATAACAATTATAGCCGCCCCACAACGATACAGTTTACATACACATTAATCAATTTCATCGATAAAAGAATAAACAAACACATTGGCATACATATCAAAATAAGATAAGCAAATGAAATGAAAAAATAAATCAATATTTAACACATATTAAACAATTTAAAATGACAAATAAGATAAGCAAATTAATGCACGAATAAATAAATCTAATATGCATAAATACTAAAAAATCTAGCTCCCAAACCTAAGTAAGTCGACTCACTAATGTCCCCAGTGGAGTCGCAAAGCTGTCATAATGTTGTCTACAAAATGGTACGGGAACTTAGTAAGCAAAGCTAGACACAGAGGGCCTAAATTAACGTAGAGTCGCCACTAACCAATTAGGGCTAGGTTGGTTAGCCACCTATTGTCTAAAAGTCCAGAATTAATACTACGAAAAATCCTAAAAGCCTAGACTCGATCTCATTACCAAATTTTGGGTTTGAGAGTACAATTACGTGTGGGGAAGGTTATAGCACCCCCACAACGCCAATCCAGGGATAGTCCTACGGGGTCTTAGGAGCTAGGTTTTTTTTATTTAAGCATATTAATGTCTTAATCTAGGCTAAAATCTTATGGAAATCTTAAATAAAAACTCTAAAGAAAATGTCTCTGGTTTACTTGTAACTCAATTAAGATGTGTTTACGAAACTTATCTAATTTGAAACTTAAATTAGATATTTTTAATTTTAACGGGAACCCTAAAGGATACCTAAATAATTCTAGTAAAATACCTTCAATTCCTAAAATTAATTCTATTTTAGAATTCTAAAAAAAACCTAGAAATTACCAATAAATTAAGATAAATATTAAAATCCATCTACAACTTATTTGATCTTTTATTATTATTTTTTTAAAAGATTTAATCAATAATGTTGAACCTATCAAGATCTTACAAAAGTATCCTATGTTGGGTTTATGATTTATCTTACTTTAAAATTCTTGATCTAAGGTTTAAATTCATCAAAATCCTAAAATATACCTTAAGTAATATTTATTAGCTTTCTTAAAAATTTTCTAAAATAAAATATTTAGAAAGACCTACTCATGATTTATAATTCACCTACAAAAACCTGTAGTTTTAATCTTGAATAAAGTCCTAAAGAATATTTACATATTAATTTAAGATTGTAATCCTATACGATGTTTAAAATTATTTTAAAACCTTAAAAAAATATCTTACATATTATTTATAATTTTTCTAGGATAAATGGTAGATAAGATCTTAAACACTAACCTAAATCCGAATGTAAAAACCTTATGGTTTCATTAAAATGTAACACCTACTTAACTAAATTCATGTCAACAATTATAGGATGGAAAAATGACCTAAAGTTCACTCTTTTAAAATGAATAGTAATAAAATAGGAAAATTAATTAAATTGGCTAAAGTTAATGAAAAGTTAAAACTCTTTCAAAAATGACAATAATAAAAAAGAAAACTTAAATAAATGAAATAAATAAGACATTGACATGATTATGAAAATAATAACAATAATACACCTTATTCATAATACAATAAAAGAATCAAAGTAACATAAATAAATAATATTAAAATGTATGTAAGGGGAATGTGTAAAAAAACATAAATATAAATGGACATGAAAATAAATAAAGTGTGAATAAATATAAATTATACAAGCGTGAATAAATATAAAACATTAAAATAAAGTGCATAATTAACATTAAATATATATGGTATAAATGCAAATGAAAGGGAAGATATAAGTGTAAATAATTTATTAAAGATGGAAACAAAATAACACAGCTTGATTTTGGACTAAAAGATTTGATTCTGGGACTAAAAGATAAAAAAAAATGTGGAAGATAAAGGATTGATGTAGCAATTGATTTGCTTTTAATTTTGAAATTTGAGATTAAATCGAATATTTGAATAAATAAAAGGGTTACGGGTGTACATAGGCCAGAGAGTGAGGGCGATGCTAGTAAAAAATGGAGTATTTTTTGTAAATTTAAAAAGTAAGGGGGTGAGAATAAATTATCCATTTTTGCACCTATAAATGAAAAAAAAAACTTTTCATTTTTTCATTTTAACCTCATTTTTTCAAAAAACAAAAAAAACTCTTTCTCTTTCTTTTACTCCTTCTATGTTGGCCATGGCTCCACCACTGGAGAGTCCAACGACTCTCCGGCCTCCAGTGGTGGAGTTGCCGTGTACGTGGGTGGAAATTTTTTTTTGCAAAATCAAAGTTTTCTTAAAAAATCATTATTATTTTTAAAAACTAAAACTTTATTTCAAAATAGTTGAAAAAGATCAAAAATTTGTTTTAAAAATTTTAAAATTTTCCTTTAAAATGACTAAAAATATTTTTTTATTTTAAAAATCTAAACTTGGGTAAAAATTTTAAATTTGTATTTTGAAAAACACTACTTTTCTTAAAAATCAAAGCTTTTATTTTGAAATAGTTAAAAAAATCAAAACTTTGTTTTAAAATTTAAACTTTCCTTTAAAATGACTAAAAAATAGGTTTTTATTTTTAAAATTTAAACTTCATTTTTTAAATATAATCAAAACTTTTCCCAGGATCAAGAATTTTTTTTAAAAGAAACCTTTATTTTGGAAAGGGGAACAAAAAAATTGGATTTTTGGGGCTCCTAAGGGTGGAGAACCTAGAGTCCGGTGATGTCCGATTCATCGAAGCCCAAAACCTGATCCCTCATGACATGCCTATGGCAAAAAAAAAGATAGAAGAAAAGAAAAAAAAAGAAAAATGATTGTTGTTGCTTTTTTTATCTTTTTTTAAACAAAAATATGAAAAGCCTCCCCTTTTTTCATTTCATTTCATGTATATATAATGTTTCTCAATCTTTTTTATTTGTAAAAGATGATGATCATAATAATAATATTTGATGACAATAGTAGTAGTGATGATAATAATAATTAGGGCCCTTGACAAGCCCTAAAAAGGAAAAAAAACAAAGGTCTCAATTTGACCAAAATCGAGTGAGCTTCGAACAACCCAAGAGAGAACAAAAATTTAAATGAGCCTCCAATTGGGCTCGGACAAAATGGGTGTCTACAATCATTAAAAGTCCACCTATACATGCCATTATAACCTTAGCCAAAACATCAAAAACTACTAATATTTATGCTGCATAGTGTGATAGATCTCTGACGAGCTTCTAAACCGATCAAGCTTCTGAAAGTCTATAAAACATAGGAAAGAAAACTACGTAAGCACATAATGCTTAGTATGTTAGTAGAACATGAAACATAACTTACCATTTCATCTAAATAACATTAAGTATAAGCATAATGTAATCCAACCACAAGCTTGACACAAGCCTAAGCATCATCATCAATAATACACAAGTTAGTGCATTATTACATAACTTACTTGAATTAAACATAAGGTAAGCCATTTCTACATAAACATACATCATTTGATTCATTCACCTTTTCATGAGCATGTGCATTATTCCATTTAGAAACTTACCTTTTCCTTTCCTGGTGATACCTTTTGGGTTGACGAATGCCCCAACTGCTTTTATGGATTTAATGAATCAAGTGTTCCAACGGTATTTGGATCAATTTGTGGAAGTCTTTATTGAAGACATATTGATTTATTCCAAGATTAAGTCTGAGCATGATGAACACCTTCGTATTATTCTCTAAACACTCTGAGAAAATAAATTGTATGCTAAGTTTAGGAAATGTGAGTTTTGGTTGCAGGAGGTTTCTTTTATAGAACATGTTCTAAGTGTTGAGGGGATCCGATTCGATCCCAAGAAAATAAAAGCTAAAGTCGGTGGAAACAGCCAAAAAATGTGCTTGAGCTTCGGAGTTTCCTAGGTTTAGCAAGTTACTACTGAAGGTTTGTCGAAGGATTTTCCCTGATTGCGTCACCTCTAACGAAGCTGTTTTGTAAGAACACTTCATTTGAGTGGTTTGAGAAACAACAGTCTAGCTTTGAAAATCTCAAGTCTATTCTGACGCAAGCTCCTGTTCTAGTTCAGCCCAAATCGGGCCGGGAGTTTGTGGTTTGCAGTGATGCATCACATGTCAGACTAGAATGTGTTTTAATGCAAGACGGTAAAGTGGTAGCTTACGTGTCGTGACAGCTTAAGACACGTGAGGGTAACTACCCTACGCACGATCTCAAGCTAGTTGCAATCGTGTTTGCTTTGAAAATTTAGAGGCATTACCTATACGATGAAAGGTGTATCATTTACATTGATCACAAGAGCCTCAAGTATCTATTAATTGAAAAGGAGTTAAATCTTAGGCAACATACGTGGGTTGAGTTACTTAAGGATTATGACTGTATAATAAAGTATCATCTTGGTAAGGCTAATGTGGTAGTCGATGCTCTTAGCTGTAAAGTGATGACTGAATTAAAGGCGATGTTCGCTCGTCTGAGTTTTTTTGGGGATGGGAGTTTGCTAGCTGAACTGCAAGTTAAGCCATCTTGGGTCGATCAGATTCGAAATTTTAATTGATGAGTCTCCGGTTCAACATTTGTAACAAATCGATTCATGTGAAACTTCTGAATTTAGTTGAAACGACAACAAGGTTTTGCGTTTCAGGGGTCAAATTTGTGTACCTAACGACAAGGAGTTGAGGCGATTGATCCTATAGGAGGTTCATAGTAGCCCTTATGCTATACACCCTAGTGGAAATAAAATGTATTAGGACCTCTGAGAACTTTATTGGTGGCCTAGTCTGAAATGGGAAGTGGCTGCCTTTGTATCGCACTGTCTGACATGTCAAATGGTTAAGGCCGAACATTAGTTGCCTTCTGGTCTGCTTTAGCTAGTTAAGTTTCCTCTATAAAAGTGGGAGCGTGTAACGATGGACTTTTTTAATGGGTTGCCTTTAACGCCTACTAAGAAAGATTCAGTTTGGGTCATCATTGATCGATTCACCATATCTGCTCATTTCATTCCTCTTAGAACAAATTACTCACTACAAAAGCTCACTAAGCTATATATTTATGAAATCGTGAAACTACACGAGATTTCAGTCTCAATTATCTCTTATAGAGATCTGTATTTTACGTCTTGGTTCTGGAAGAAGCTTAATGAGGCATAAGGCAATCGACTTGATTTAAGTACTACATGTAACCCTCAGACTGATGGACAGTCTGAGTGAGTAATTCAGATCATAGAGGATATGCTTCGGGGTTGTGTAATATATTTTTTAGGTAGCTGGGAAGATTACTTATCGTTGGTTGAGCTTGCGTACAGTAACAACTTCCAGTCTAGTATTCAAATAGCACCATACGAGGCTCTGTATGGGCGTAAGTGACGTACTCCTCTATGTTGGACGGAGTTTAGTGAACGTTGGATTTTAGGTCCTAAGCTAGTTTCTAAGACTGAGAATACTGTCAAGTTGATCTGAGACCATCATAAAGCCACTTCTGATTGACAGAAATTTTATGCAGATTTAAAGAGAAAGGATATTGAGTTTTCTGTAGGTGATCAGGTGTTCTTGAAGGTGTCTCCATGGAAAAAGGTTCTCCGATTTGGATGTAATGGCAAGTTGAGCCCAAGGTTTATTGGATCATATCGTATCCTAAAACGTGTCAGACCAGTTGCTTATTAGTTAGAATTACCCACTAAATTTCATCATATCCATGATGAGTTCCACGTCTCAATGTTGAGACGATACCAGTCTGATCCGTAGCATATCGTCCCTATAGAAGAGATTGAGGTACTACTGGATCTGACCATCGAGGAGGAGCCTGCCCAGATTTTAGATCGAGATGTCAAGGTATTGCAAAAGAAAATTACTCCTCTAGTTAAGGAGTTGTGGCAGAATCATGGCACCAAGGGGGCCACCTGGGAACCCGAAAAGTCTATTCGTCAACAATATCCTTATCTGCTTAAGTCAGGTAAATTTTGAGATCAAAATTCATTTTAGGGGAAAGAATTGCAACGCCCCAAAAATCTAAATGTTTGATTGCTTAATTTCGTCGTAATTAAATCTCTGCATCTATGGCTAAGTACTTTGTGTATCTGTTTGAGGTCAGGGGGTTCGAGTAGTTTTTTTAGGAAGTTCTGCTCTTTTATTTTAAAGTAACCTCTACTCTTGAGCTCTTGAATTAATTTTAATTCAGTGCAAACATGGGTCAAGAATGAGCCTACTAGTTCAATGGTTAAGCTTCTGTATTCAGTTTAGACCTGTGTTCGAGTCCCGGAGTATGCAATAGGGAAGAATTTTGCTACATGATGGGAATCTGATTGGTAGTTAATTAGGATTTAACATTGGTTCTTCTTCTACTCTTTTATTTTCTTTTTCCTCTCTTTCTCTTTCTCTTTCTCTTTCTCTTTTGTTCTTTTTTATTACTTTCGTCAAGTGGATACAATACTAGTTGAAATTTTACACTGTTAATTACGTGATCAAAAGGTTATTAAGTAAGTTTCAATGCCATTTCATCTATTTCTGCAGTATTTCCTTTTGTTCTTCGTAGTATGTTCTGAATTGGGTGTTTCGTGTGTGTTGTGTAATTCTCTAATATTCAATTGTTTGGTTTCCTTATTAGGCAGGGATATCAGAAGTAGCAAACCTCAACATGTCAATTTGAGTAATTGTTGTTGATCTTTAAGTAAGTGTTGATCTCATTGAAGGATTTGTGTCAAAACTTTCAACATATGTATTCTGCATGTAATTGTATATTATTGTCAATTAAACTGGTTATTGAGTTGTCGAATGGTCATTTTAGGCCTCAAGGGTCTTTTACGCTAATTCTACCACAAACTAATTTAGGTGCGTACCAAAATCCTGAGTTTTTACAAATGTTAGATGCCCGAAAACATGGCTATCAACGCCACACGGCTGTGTGCCAAGCTGTATGGTAGGCTGTGTAAGCCACACAGTATATGGTTGGCTGTGTAACTCACTTTCCACAAAGTAAAAGCCACATGGGCATGTGTCCAAACCGTGTGTGGCCATGTTAGTGCAGGGTTCACACGGGCGTGTGGCTAGGCTGTGTAACTCACTGTTTACAAAATAAGGATCACATGAACGGAGGATACGACCGTGTGTTAGGCTGTGTGAGACACATGGGCAAGCACATAGATGTATAGGCCAGTTTACAAAAATTTTCCATATTCTGAGCAATGCTCGAACCTAATACAAGCCCTCTGTGAGGCTGTTTGAACTAAATCAAAATGCTTAAACTGATATTTTACGATCTAGAACTTGAATACTAATTTTCAATGTGTTTACGTGTTCTACTAATACTACTAGGATTGAACTATTGTATTCGAGGATAAGTTATATTTACATATTCGTATGGGACTCCGTATTAACTTATATGTGAAGTATGCATATGCATTGGATAGGAATTGATTTAGGAGGACGTCTTTTGTTCTAAACCAGTGGTTAAATCTCTGGTATCCGTGTACTAATCTGGCAACTAGACTGCAATCTCTGAAAGGTGTCAGACCGAAAATGAGTGGTGTGTAGGGCTAAATGGGTAATAAATACCCCAATTGGTGTGTTGGGTTGGTCAGAGATGGTGTGTAGCGGCTGGTACTAAGTAATTGCATCTGTTTTGTTCTATTCTACATCTGATTATAGCTTGACCTGTTATCTTTCTGTATGACTCTGATCTGTAATTGAATGAACTGTTTCCTGATTCTAAATCAACATATGCACTTGGATATCTTGGTTTTACTAATAATCTATTGAATACGTAAATAGTTGGGTCCTTTCTGGTATTTTAATTCAATTATTTTTGAATGAATTTCAGGCAAATCACAGAATTGATCGATTTGGCGGATGGGAAGCTCGGTTATGTGTTTATATCATTTGATATTATTAATCATGCTAGATATTTTCGTAGTTTTAGTTAGTTGGAAGATAATCTTGGGATACTCGTTTGTCTTTGTCAAAACTTTATCAAATTCTAAAGGGTGTTATTAAAAATTGAAAAATGTGTTTTGATTTTGATTTGCTCTAACTCTCCTGGCTTGGCCTTGTCGTCTAGGCTGGTTATGGGGTGTTACACAGAATAATCTACAGTTTAGAGGCACGACGACAGAGGATCCTAATCAACATTTGAAATTATTTCTCCAACTCTGCGATACTTTTAAGTATAATGGGGTCACTAATGATGCTATTCATCTTCGGTTGTTCCCCTTATCTTTGATTGATAACGCCTTTTCTTGGTTAGACTCACAAGCACCAGATTCTATCATGACACGGGATGAACTTGTTGGAAAGTTTTTACAGAAGTTCTTCCCGATTAGTAAAGTAGTTCAAATAAGAAGAGAGATTGTTGTGTTTAGACAGATGGGGGGAGAAAGTTTCTATAAGGCGTGGGAACTTTTCAAAATGTTTGTTCAAAATTGCCCGCACCACAGATTTCCTGAGTGGATGTGACTGTGGGTACTTTATAACGTGTTGGTTACAAATGGACAATCTGGATTAGACAGGGTAGCAGGAGGAGCCCTTATGAACAGAATATACGAGGATGTGTACGAAATCATTGAGAACATGGCACTAAAATCCTATCAGTGGCCAAGTGAACGATTCACATATGGTTCGAAACCCACCACGGTAAAAGCTATCCAAGAGGATGACAAATATCAATAGTTAGTGGATAGACTCAACCATGTCGAATCTTCTTCTACACCGTCTATGCATGTGGGAGACAAATTGCTCTTCTATTATCCAACAATCCTATCGATGATGTAAATTACATCAGGAATAGGGGTAGAAGTCCTTATTCGAATACATATAATCTCGGCTAGAGAGATCACTCGAATTTGAGATGGGGAGGGAACCAAGGAGCAGGTCATAATTCAAATCAACTTAAAAAATACAAATTATCAACCTCTTTATTATCAAAAACCCAAGATAGGACCAACCCAAGTGACCATACATGTGGTCAACATCTAGATAGAATTGAGGGAGAGTTGCACAATGAGAATTGATGTCAAGCAGGTGTACCCTGAGTGCACCAACTCAACAAGATCTTTGACTAAGCTCAAAGATAAAATGAGCCAATTGATGAGCATGATGGGCAACATCAAAAGACAAATTGGCTAAGGTATTCCTAGCAATACAGCTGACATTCCACGGAGGGAAGGTAAGGAGCACGTGAAGCGATAGCACTTTGATCAGGAAAAGTACTGAGTAACCCAAAAAACCCTACTCCGAAGGTAATGATAGAGAATATTGATGACCCTCAAAAGGAACCTGTAAAAGCTAGAGATAAACAGAAGCTAGAAGAGGTAATGATACCGGTAACGGAACTAAAAAAAGAACCACCTGCAAATGTCGAAACCACAAAGATCCCATTCCCTTCGAGACTTGAAGAAAAACAAAAGCGATATGAGGATGGATTTGTAAGTTTCCTAAACATGTTTAAAATATTAAATGCTAACTACCTTTAATTGAGTTAATTGAAAAGGTTCCCAAGTATGCTAAGTATTTAAAAGAGATGATGGCAAGGCGTAAGAAACTTAAGGCAAGAGAACAAGTTAATTTAAATGTTTCCTGTAGCGTGATTATTTCAAGACAGGTACCTCAAAAATTGAAAGACCTCGAGAGTTTTACTATTCCCATAGAGATAGGGAATATTCATTTTAATAGAGCTCCATATGATTTAGGAGCTAGTATTAATTTGATGTCTTTATCAATTTTTGAAAAACACAGGTTAGGGGATTTAACACTACTTAGATAACATTACAGTTGGTAGATAGGTCTTCAATACATCCGAAAGGGGTATTGGAATATGTGTTAGTCAAGGTGCAAAGTTTCATTATCCTTAAAGATTTTGTGGTGCTTGATCTCGGAGAAGATCGTGAGATATTGATCTTATTAGGAAGACCCTTTTTGGCCACTTCAAGGTCCACCATTGATTTAGAAAAGAACAAATTGACCATGAAAGTCAATAGTGAGACAAAAATATTTAAATGCGACCATCAATCAAGAGAAAAGGAATGTAGGAGGAAGTTAGGAGAGCAGTGTAAAACATTATTTATCTCTAACATTCCCGAGTCAAGGGACATGCTTCCTTTTATGCATGCAGAAAGAAAAAAAACATGTTTAAAGGAAAGGGACAAGCGAACAAAGGTGGAATGGCACGATAGATGATGGACTAATACTAACAGAACAGAAGAATCATCCATCGGTGAACAAATTATACTGTCAAATGAATCTGGTAGTAAAACTTAAAAATATTTGAATTGCCTAGCTATTGTAAATTATTGTATATTAACTAACCGTAGAGTTTAGTTTTTCATTCAAAATCGATACATACTCAAAGATGGAAAGTTGGGTTGACACAAAGTTGGTCACAACATGGCAACCCCGTGTCACGACACCTTGCGCAGAATGCAAGAACTAAATAAACTAACTCGACATCACGACACCACACTCCTATGTCACGACATGGAGGACAGTCTCCCTAAATTTCTAAACTGAAAGATTTATTGTGACATGGAACCCCTATCTAACGATAGCGGTAAGCTATCAGGGATGTCACGACATGAAACCCTTGTGTCGCTACATTGCTGCAATTTTTTACAAGGTTAACCCGACCCATTTGAGCAACCTGGTGGACTAACAATTCATTTACCCGACTTTAAACACCCAAAATACATATTTCTTAACCAAAAAACATCTTAACTCATATGTAAACACACTTTACCCCATTTAATCCCTTAAATCTCTTAAACCCCTAAAACCCTAAAAACTCATCTTTTTCTTTTTCTTTTTGAGTTATTTTAAGATATTTCTTCGTTCATTTTTACTTGTAAAGGGTATGAACTAAACCACTTGATGGAACGATGGGTAAAAAGCATGACAAGGAATCCAATGAAATATCTGAGGTTAAGGGTTCCTAAACTCAATTTTTACTATTCCATTGAGCTTTTTTGCTTAGTACGTCATTAGTTTGTTGAATTAAAACATCCTGCCTCCTAGAAAAGTTAGGCGAACTATGGAAACAAAGCCATCGATGGCTCAAAATCCCTCTATTTTCCCAAATCCAAATGTTGAAAAATATTGTAATGAAATTCAAGGAAAAACATTCATTCAAGAGAAGGGATTTGATCCATCCATGATTTTGTGTAAGGAAATATGGGTTTTAGTCAGATATAATAGGTGGGAATGTTTTTGGACGATTCCTAAAGATAGTGATGCGGTCCCTGTTGTTCAAGAATTTTATGTATCATTACGAGACCAAGACTCTAGGAGCACTGAAGGTCATATGTGGGAATCAATACTTGTGCGAGGAAAAGAGGTGCAAGTAAACCCTCGAATTGTTTGTGACTTTTATAATGTTTAATACTATGAAAAAGATTTTATTAAGGAAACTAATTTTGAGTATTTTTGAGACATAGACATGGATAACATTATAAATTTTCTAACTGAAGGAACGGGTGAATGGAAATATCACTCAGGTACCAACATTCCCACGTCCTTTCATCAAGCTATTATGTTTCCAAAGGCTAATATGTGGATTCAATTTAAATGTACATGAATAGTACCTGCTTTAAATGTTTCTAACATTAATAACTTTAAAGCAGTTTTACTCTATGCTATTTTGCAAAAGAAACAGGTCTGTATTGACAAATGGATCCACCAAAACATGAAAAGATGCATTAGTGGTCAGAAGGTAGGAGTTTTCTTTCCCACCTAGTGACGGTCTTCTGCAAAAAGGTGGGTGTACCTATGACATCCATGGAGTAGTCGCTAAAACCTTCCCGAAGTGTCATCAGGGAAACCTTATCCCAACAATACATTGAGCTGCAAGTCAAACAGATAAAAGATTGGAACAAGCGACAGCAAGAAGCGATAGATTCACCAACTTCATCACAAAGGTTGGCACGAGCTCAGCAGGAAGTTGGTGAGAGTAGTCATCCAAAGTTAGATTGGATGATTTGGTGGAAGCAAGAGTCGGGACCAATTTTTCAATAATTTGTTAGGCAAAACAACATTCGGGTCCCTAATTATACATTTGACATGTTCAGGCTAACAAATATGGAACAAGAAGAAGCGGGGCAAGAAGGCGAGGAGGATGAGGAGGATGGCGGAAGTGAGGAGATGGATTTTGAAGAAGGAGATTGAACATTTATTTATTTTTGAAGTCTTGTATTAATTTATGGATAATTTTAATTTTAACTTTGTAGGAGTAGAACTAATAGTAGTTTTTTATTGTATATTTTTTTAAGTTGTCTATGTAGGAACCTAACACGAAGGAGACACAAAGTTTTCAAGCTTAACATAATCAAAAGAGGAAGCACCCACCATTAGCATTGGGAATAATAACGATCAATCGGGTAACTTCTTTCCTTATATTTAGGGGCTACACATTAAGGACAATGTGTCAAATAAAGTGTGAGGAGTAACATAGAAAACTTGTCTATTTGTTTCTACATTTTTATTTGATTTTTCATATCTCTTGTGTGTTTGAGCCTATAGAAATACAAGTGATTGGTTAGGAGCATGTACATAGGTTGCTTGTGTTTACAAATGAATTTGGCATAATGGTAGGTGATTTTAATTTTTTTTTTATTTGACTACTAAGTTCTATATGTTACATTGAAAATATGTATTAAGCAATTAATTGTACCAAATGATATAGAAAATACGGAGAAACTGTAACACCCCAAATTTTGGGCCTAGAAGAAATAGGTTTTGAACAAAGGAACAGTTAGGAGACTGCACATAAATATTTAGTTGTGCAAGGAAGTGACATAAATGAATGACTGCTTCCGTGGTTAAGTGATTTAGAAGTGTTTGGAAGTGTCTAAGAAGTCAAGGGTTCAAGCCTTGGCTTATGCAAAATTTTTATTTTAAGTGAATAAAATCCTTGGATCTAGATAGTAAGTTCTTAATTTATTGTGGTTAAAATATGATACAAAAAGAGCTTGTGGTCTAGTGCCAAGGTGGAGTGTTGTGCAATTGTGAGGTCTGAGGTTCAAGTCTTGGGTTGAGCAATGGATTATTTATTTTGCTGCTTGAGCTGTGTAGGTAGTGGAGTTGGACTGAAACACAGCTAAGGGGAGTTTGAATGGAATTTGAATGGAGTTGTTGAGAGAGTTGAGGAGAAATCGGTGGAGGGATTCAAGGAGGGATAAAGGGAGAAATTTTAGGAGAAAATCAAGGGAAGTCAGGGGAGAGGTGAGCCGAAATTGGACTTTGTACCCAGGAAAATTCGGCCAGAGGGGATTTTGCTCATTTTTGGTATACTTTCATTTCGGTT
Organism: Gossypium hirsutum; assembly: GCF_007990345.1. NCBI lineage: Eukaryota > Viridiplantae > Streptophyta > Magnoliopsida > Malvales > Malvaceae > Gossypium > Gossypium hirsutum. The sequence continues at coordinate 30,989,996 of NC_053438.1, read as the reverse complement.
TTGTTAGGAGTTTTCACTCTTTTTGTTTGAAGGTTGATGTGGTAAGGTGTGACAGCCCAAAATTGACCCTAGTCGGGAAGTGGTTTCGGGACCGCTAAACCGAGTCACCGAAATGTTTGAATGTGATATTTATTGTCTAGAATATGTAATTATGAATGTGTGAAAATTTCAAGCTTCGATTTAGTCGATTGCATGTGAATTTAGTCAATAGGACTTATGTGCGACATTTTTGAAATGTGATAGGTCGAAGCATAAGGACCTATTAGTGCATGAAACAAAAAGGGGGGACTTGCATGTCAAATTCCCCCCTAATTAGTAGTGGCCGGCCATGACAAGCATGGTAGACCAAGTGTGATGGGCAAGACATGTCATAGACATGTTGTGTTGGTGCATCATGGGTGGAAAAAAATAAAATAAGGAGCATGGGCATAAAATAATGAAAGGGAATATGATGAAAAAAAATGTGTGGTTGTTTCCCCCCCCCCATTGCCGTGAGTTAAAGAAAAGAAAAGAGAAAATTTTGTTCATCCTTTTTCATCTTCATTTGGCCGAAAATTCAAAGGAAGGAGGAAGGAGTTCTTGCTTCATGTTTGGTTTGGAAGAGGATTAGGAGGAGGTTTGGCCATACTTGTATCTAGATCAAGGTATGTTTGAGGTTGTGCCATGAGATTCATGCATGTTTTTAGTTGCTAGCTTGAGTTCTAATTAGCCCATGGTTCAAATCTTTGCTATGTCATGGGGATGATATTCGGCCTAGGTAGATTTTGTGTTAATGCCATTGCATGCTAAATATGAAGCTTGTTAATGATGCATGTGATGGTGGATTGATGATTCTTGAATCTTCTTTTTAGCATTTTTGAGTGAGCACATATGTGCATTGGTTGCTAGATGGAGAAGAATCGGCTAGCAAGTTGTGTGCTAAGGCTGAATATAATTTTTGTATATTAATGAGTAATGCATGTGTTAAATTGATGGAAAGGGAGAGGATGCTTTACTAGTGTATATATGTGTGTATTAGCCAAGTTTTGAACTTGAAACAAAAGGGTGTTTAGTCAATACAAGTGACCATACTTGTAGAATGTATTAAGTGTTGAAATCGGCCCCAACATAGACATGCATATTCGGCCATAGGAAGGAGATTGGTGTTGCATGTATTCGGTTAGAGGCAAGCATATTGATGCTTTTGTCTTGGCTTAGAAAATTCGGCCAAGGGGGAAAAATTAGCTAAAATGTTGAGTTTGATTCATGATTCCGTACATATGTGACTTTAATGTCTAATGTATAAATATGGGCTAAGTGCCTTGTGTTCCTCTTTTCGATGCTCAAATGATTAAATCAATTTATTTGTTTAATTAAGCTCAAGAGCAAAGGGGAACTAAATCCGATAAAGGGAAGGAAAAAGTGGTCGAATAGCTATCGGAATCGTTCGACAACACCCGAGGTAAGTTCTTGAGTAAAAGAGCTTAAATTATGATTTGATTAGATCATGTTTTATGCAAATCAAAATCATGCTCTTTGTGTGTGGCTATTGAGCCGAAATTGCAAGAATGATAAGTGTCTTGTGTTCGAGTTTTGCTAACGAAAATGAAATACGAATGTGCCATGATTTATTGTTAAATGTGCATGGTTATTTGAATGATGTCCGGGCTAAGTCCCGAAGGCTTTGTTCTAAGTGACCATATCCGGACTAAGATCCGAAGGCATTTGTGCGAGATACTAATTCCGGGCTAAGCCCGAAGGCATTTGTGCGAGTTACTAAATCTGGGTTAAGTCCCGAAGGCAATTGTGCGAGTTACTATAACCGGGCTATGTCCCGAAGGCATTTGAATGAGTAGCTATATCCGGTTAAATTCCAAAGGTACGTGATTTGGGAATGAATGATCTTGCTGTAAAAATTTCAGTAAATACTCTAGAAACATCCCAACATTGAGGTATGTTCCGTATGTGCTTGAATTTAGTTGAGCCCTTACAAATAAGTATTCGCTCAGTTGATAAACGAGCTACCGGCCTTTGGCTAAGTTGATCTTTTGTGTATGTACATAAGGGTTGGTAATGTGAAGCAAGTATGATATTGAAAAATTGTGCATATGAAATTATCCGTTTAGCTACATGAATGCTATACTTTTGTTGTGCTGGAATTCCTTGCTCAAAACTTACTAAGCATAAATTGCTTACTCCGTTTCTTTGATCCTCTGTTTTATAGATTTTGGTTCTCCAGCTATCGGACTCGGGATTTTGAAGTCGAAGTCGCCCACACTATCAAAGCCCCCCCTTTTTGGTACAATTTTGGTTGAACTTCGAAATGGCATGTATAGGACTACCCGTTTGTTGTGGGTCATGGACCCTTTGGACTTGTATAATTTTGGATAGCCATGCGAAAATGGCTTATATATGTTTGAGTATAATGTTATAATCATTTGGTGTGGATATGCTTGACAAGGATTGGCCATGGGAATGGTTAATCACTATCATAAATTGTGCTATTTATGCAAAAAGGGCTAGTTGAATCATGGAAACTATGAAATAGGTAAAGTCTACCTTAAAGGCAGATGCTGACAGCAGCAGTGATGTAGATTTGGAAAATCACTAAAAATAGTAGGAATGGAATTAAATAGTGAATAAACTATGTAAACGAACCTTGATGAATCTATTTTCATAGGAAAGTAACGAAACAATCATACGGACAGTATGTTAAGAGATATTCAGGTTCTCGTGAGACAGGGCCAGAACGGTTTCTGGATTTCCTGTTCCGACTTTGGAAATTCATTATAAATTAACCAGAGACAATTAGGAGTCAATCCATATATGTAAAGATTCCTCTCTGATTCTAGTTTCTATAGAAACAAACGGCATCAGTATTGAAGCCCTGTACAGGGAGATATCCAAGTCGTAATGCGCAAAGGTCAGTGTAGTCGATCCCTGTAACATGGGATAATTTGACTAATAAACTGTACTAATTGGCCCAACCAAAAATTCTAGAAAAAAATATTTAGATGGGCATATGAGTCTAGTTTCAGGGAAAATTTACGGAACTGGATTCCGAGTTTCTGAACTCAAGATATGATTTTTAAAGCGACTAGTACGCAGATTGGCAGTGTCTGGGAAATTTTTTTTTAAAAGTCTGTTAACACCTCGTGTTCGACTCCGGTGACGGTCTCGGGTTCGGGGTGTTACATTAAGGGGTTTTTGCTTTTTCTTCTATCTCGTTCTTTTTGGTGTTGGCAACCTCTCTTCGGCCAAGTAGTGCCTTTCTCAATTGTCTCTTTTTCTTTTTTTCCAAGTAATTCTACTGTGGCTAATCTATCTTCTCTTCTTTTTCATTCAATCTTTCTTTACCCTCTACCGAAACCTCTTCGTCCCCTAAACCATTCTCTTCCCTTCTTGCCTTTTTGCTCTCCTTTTTCTACCCTCTTTGTGCCGACTTTCTCCTTGCTCTCTACTGATTTTGTATATCATTCTTATTTTACGGTTTTATACTTTCGGTAAGTTGGTGTTCATTTTGACTTAAATCATTCTATTAGATAATTGATATTAAGGGGTCTCAACTGGATTGCAGGTAATAACCCCAAGATCTAGTGACCAACGTTGTTCCGGTGAATGAAGTGCTAAGGGATTCGGCTGTTCAATCGAGGTAAGTGACTGTTAATCAAGAAGTTATGTGTACTGAATAGGATTCTTTTTAATTTCAATTTATATGTGGTTAACCGAGTGTTATGGGTGAACATAGGTTCGAAAGTGTTCGAGGGTTGTCTGCGCATCTTCTCGTAAACAGGTGTGTAAACACACCATTACAATCATAAAATGGAAAAAAGCTAAAAATACGGCGTTTGAGACCACACAGGCTTGCGATCGCTCGTGTCGTAAGCCCAACCCGCGAAACATGGACGATTGACTGTAGAGGCCTCCATGAGCATTTTCATGGGCTTAGGCCGTAATGGGCCACGTTGGGCCAAAATGGGCCGTGTGGGCTCAACGGGCTCGTGGGCCCCACACGGATGAAATCCACGAATTGTGGCAAATATTGGACTGGGCGATATAGATCTCATAGCTGTGGAAAAATCTGGGCTGAACGGGCCGCACGAGCATGTGGGCCCACTTGGGCCAAGTAATGGGCCTTCAGCCTATTTACACTATTATGACCATTTAGGTTACCTGAGTAGCTCGAGGCGACTGCGGGCCTTTCGAGAGGTTGATATCTGCACTGAGACCCCAAAATAGGTAAAATGACCAAAATACCCTCATAGGGTAAACTGACCAAAATACCCATAAGGTAAAATTACCGAAATACCCTTATAAGATAAAATAACCGAAATACCCCTATAGGATAAAATGACTGAAATACCCTATAGGGTAGAATGAAAAAAATACCCCTATAGGATAAAATGACTAAAATACCCTTATAGGGTAAGATGACCGAAATACCCTCTTAGGGTAGAATGACCAAACTACCCCCATAGGGTAGAATGACCAAAATACCCCATAGGGTAAAATGATTGAAATACCCCCATAGGGTAGAATGACTGAAATATCCTCATAGGGTAATATGACCGAAATACCCTCATAAGGTAAAATGATCGAAATACCCCCATAGGGTAAAATGACTGTTATACCCCTAAGAGATGAAATGACTGTTATGGCCTTATGTTATGTATGACTGATTTGCTCTATGATATGTATGATTATGATTGAGCATGACATTTTACATACACGTATGATATTACGTCACGATATATTGCATGGGGATGGGTTGTTATATTTGGAGGAAGTGTACCGTACTGATAAGGTTGTACGGGTCGCCCAAGATGACTGTGGACCTACTGATGGTTATATGTCATTTATTTTACTATCAGTTTTGCTGCAATACTGTTTAGTACTGCAACCGGTGTTAATCTTGGTGTGTCTGGCTGGGTAAGTCGATTTTATCCCCACATTGTGTGTTTGGCGGAACGGAGTGGTGTGTAGAGGCTGGATTGGGTAGGATTTCTAATTGCATATTTACACTGATTAATGATTTTGTACTGTTACTGCATCGATTAATGATATTATACACTATTCACTGCATGACTGATATCTATTACTCTTATGGGCCAAGGCCCCACTGATACTATTATTGAAATTGGGCAAAGGCCCTATTGGTTACTGGCATTGTGATGGGCTCAAGCCCAATCGTTTACTGTTACGGGAAAGGGCTTAGGCCCACACTGAACTGGACTGTTACTATAACGGGCTCGGGCCCAAACTACTTTTATCTATTATTTAATTGACTGTTTTCTTGTTAGGGGATTACACACTGAGTTTTCATAAACTCACCCATCTGTTTAACTGTACAGGTAATCCTCAGCCATAAGCGATTTGGTGTTGCGAGGGACTCGGAGGTGGCCACACTACTGCAGCTATTTTACACTTTTATTTAAATTTGAAGTTTATATTGGGTTTTTTTTTGTAATAAGGCCATTTAAGTTTGCTTATTTTTATTATATTTGGGCTTTTGCTTACTTACTTTAAACTGCTAGTTTAGGAGAATACCAACTTTGAAAATAATTAATGTTTTCAAAGACAAGAAATTTAGACATTAGAGTTTTCAAAAGCTTCCGGGGTTTTTAAATCAACCTTTGATAACAATGGAAGACAACAAGGAAAACGTTTAGACTATGATTTGTTAAATAATAATAATAATTGGGTTTTTAAATTTAGAGGTTAATTTTTACCAACAAGTCCTATCTTCGAAAGACACTTTGAAGTGACACGCTAGATTTGACCATAATGTCTAGGTCCGGTTTGGGGTGTTATAGAAACGAGCATACTAGTATGAATAATAAATGGTTGAATTTGAGTTTGTTTACTTGATTAAGTTTGTGTATATTGATATGCTAAGGGATGACCTAAGGCATTGTTTGGAACACATCTAGAGCCAAATTTTTCATATTTATATTTCACCTTTAGTACCAATGTTTGAGCTTGTTAACACTCCTTGATGAACCTCATTACAAACCACTGAGCTTTAAATGTTAATTTGTATTTACCCTTTTTCTTTGGTCCTGCATTTCATGACTATATACGTCTGGCAATACATATTGAGGGTTAAGTAGATACATCACGGTAGAGTTTGTAAAAATAGAGTGAAATAGGAAAAATTGGTGTGATATGGGAACTATAGGTTAGCCTAAAAGAGCAAAACAAAAGAAAATTTCAAAAAGAAATACAAGTAAAAAAAGTTCTCGAAAAGTAAAAAGCTGTCATGAGTGAAATAAGTTAAAAAAGAAAGTGAAAAGTCACAAGATTAAGAAAAACTCATTCATTAGTGCACAAAAACTCATAGGCTAGTCGTAGTTAGTATTTCATGTTATGATTTCCAACAAATGGAGAGCTAAGGAAGGTGAGAGAAGGAAAACTAAGGCGGTGAGCAGGTAAGGGTAACTAAGGAGGGAAAATAGGGACCAATACGATGTGCCAAACTATTTTCGTGTTTGTAACCTTCTTGATGCTTACTACCTTTGAATGTGATACCTATCCTAAGCCTTAAAACGTTACAAGCCAAAAAGTCCATGTGACCTAAATATTCTTATGCATGAATAAACATTACATTAAACAATCACATAACTGAGTATTTATATTCTGGTTGGATAATCAAAGTACTGGTATGATTTGTTGATGGATCCCTATAGGTGAGACCCTTAATGCTTGTATATTTTGTAATATACTGAACTTAGATGTTTGTGATCAAAAGTGGTAAGTCAACTACTCTTCATGTTAAATTTGTTAATAAATATGAAAAGCCTAACTCATATGCTCCGAAGTAAATATTTGTCTGATATTTTCTAAGGGGTCATCGATTTTATTTTTTCTTTTTGATTATGTTGCTTGATAACAAGCAATGACTTAAGTGTGGGGGAGTTTGATCTATCGTCATTTGGTGTAGCAGACTAAACTAGTTTTCGCATTTCAGGGGCTTGAATACAAATATTTTTGTTATGTTTTAGTTGTGTTTTATTTTTTTATTTACATTCAATAAAATGTGCAAATTGAGTCTTTTATTGACTTTAGGGGTCGAATGAGGCCTAAGGGTGAGCTAATGCACTTTATGAGTATGTAGGAGACCGTTAGAAGGTAAATGAATACTGGTCGCTATATCGCAACACGGATGACTCGATGTCGCAACATAGGGAATAGAATAGAGAAAGCTCATGCCTGCCTTCGACCTCGCCACACAGACTAAAAGTGTCGCGACATACCCCTAAAGACATCTCAAGGAGGACTATACTGTCACCTCTGTCGTGACACGTCTTGGTGTATTGCATCATTGACCCTATGATGGAAATAAAAAACAAAGTAGAAGCACTTTGGTCTGCACAATCAAACTTTAAACTTGAGGAAGTCAACTAACCTAGGGTTAAGGACGGCGGCCACCTAAAAGCTATCAATAGGCTCCCTTGGCACATGTTACAGACACTATTCCTTTAGCCTAGATTTTCTGTGTAAAATTTAGTTTAGTATTTCATTCTTAGGTTTTAGATTTATTTCAATTTTTCTTGTTAATTTTAAGATATTCAAATTGTGGAAGCATTCAAACTGTGTGGATTTGCGATTAATCTCATACAATCAAGCTCTTTTATTTACTCTATCTTATCGATTTAATTAGCGTGCTTTCTCTTTACATCGATTTTATATTGTCTATGAAACCCATGATGAACTAATCCCTCTATAGGGGATTAGTGAGTGGAGGTATGATCTGTTAATAGTTTTGTAATGTTACGCAATGGATCAGCTATTTGAGAGACGAATAACTGAAACAAACCCTAGGCCTAACAACCCAGGAATTCATCAAGGTGGGAATTAACCCAAAATTCGTATTGCACATTTGTGAACACCTTCACCCCATGCCAGCCTAAAATGTAAGGTCAGAAGATAAGTAGTTTTTGCTGACTCGTTATGTTAGTGGAAAATCTGAAGATCTTGTTGGGGTAGCGACTAGTTCATTGATGAGGAACCCGAAACGATAGTTGATGGGGATTATCGAAGTGAGCTAATCACCCATAATTGAGATTTGATTCATTCCACTTTTCTATCTCTTGAACTTTTATTCCTTTTACGTTATTTTCTTTTATTTTATTATTACAAAAACCTTTAAACCACTCTTTTTATGTTTTCGTACTATAATTGATTTAAAGTACTAATTAAATCCTTTTAGTGTTTAGATTAGAATTGACCTAGCACTCACCTCCCTTGGGTACGATCCTTGGAGTATTCACCTACTTTGTTGTAAAAACTATATTACAACTTAACCCGTATACTTGCGGATTCCACTTTATATTTCTATACCTTATTGCAATATTCACACTCTGGATGTTAGTATGTCCAGATGCAGTCACTTAGCATGTTGCAAATTGGTAAAAGTAATATGAAAAAGACTGGGCCTAAGCCCATTCTGATGGTCCACAAGAACAAGGGCAAAGGAAAGGCTAAGGCTAAGGCAAAGCCTAAGGACAATGGAAAGGCCAAGCCCAACAAAGGAAAAGCTACAGTGAAGCCTAAAAGAGGAATTGCTAAGGAAGGAAAATGTTTCCATTGTGGTGAGACTGGATACTGGAAGAGGAACAGCCCTGCCTATCTTGAAGAGGTTAAGACGAAAAAGGAAAATGGAGCGTCTGCTTTAGGTATTTATGTTATTGATATTAATTTATCAACATCTATTTCTTGGGTATTAGATACCAAATGTGGTTCTCATATTTGTACCTCTATATAGAGACTGCAAAGGACTTGGAATCTAGCTAAAGGAGATGTGAACCTGCGAGTTGGGAATGGAACAAGAGTTGTTGTATTAGCTGTACGAACACATGTTTTACCATTGCCTAGTAGAGTTGATTTAATTTTGGAGGATTGTTATTTTGCGCTCAGTTTGACTAGAAACATTATTTCAATTTCTTGTTTAGGCAAAACTGGTTTTGAGATAATTATTAAGAATAATTTTTATTCATTTTATCTCAATAATGCTTTCTATGGTTCAGCGCAATTAGTAAATGGCCTTTACATTTTAGATCAACATAGATCCATTTATAAGATAAATATAAAAAGACCAAAATTAACTTACTCTAATCAAACTTATCTTTGGCATTGTCATTTGGGTCATACAAGTGAGAAGCGCATATCAAAGCTCGAGAAAGATGGGATTTTGGATTCTTTTATTTTCGAACAATAGGATATATGTGAGTCTTGTTTGTTGGGTAAAATGACTAAAACTTCTTTTAATATTAAAAGTGAGAAAGATAGTGATTTATTAGGCTTAATACATAGTGATGTATGTGTACCAATGAAAACACAAGCCAGAAAAGGTTCTCAATACTTCATCACTTTCACTGATGACTTTAATAGATATGGGTATATTTATCTTATGTTCCATAAATCTAAAGCCCTTGGAAAGTTCAAGGAATTTAAAAATTAAGTATAAAACCAACTAGGTAAAATTATTAAGGCACTTCAATCAGATCAAAGAGGAGAATACTTAAGCTTAGAGTTTTATGAGTTTTTGAATGAATGTGGGACTATCTCACAACTTACACCTCCTGGTACTCCACAATGGAATGGAGTTTCTGAAAGGATAAATTGAACACTGTTAGACAGGTTTGATCAATGATGAGTCATGTTGATATTCCTACTTTCTTTTGGGGACATGCACTTGAAATAGCTACTTTCACACTAAATCGTGTTCCATCTAAATCAGTTCAAAAGACACCATATGAGATGTGGATTGGGAAGTGTCCTAGCATGTCTTTCATGAAGATTTGGGGTTGTGAAGTTTATGTTAAACGTCAGATGTCTACTAAGCTCGAACCTAAATCTCAAAAGTACATCTTTTTTTGGATATCCTACGGAAACTAAATGATATTATTTCTTCAATCCTATCAAGAACAAAGTGTTTTTTGCTCAGATATTAGTCTTCCTTGAAAGAGCATTTGTCTCTAAAAATGGAAGTGGCAGAAGAATAGAACTCGGAGAAATTAGAGAACAACAACAGATCACTAAACCAGATATTCAAAACCAACAGGTTCCACAAGTTATTGTAGAACAATCAATTTTTTTGGAAATACAACTACCGTGAAGATCTTTAAGAGAATGCCATGTACCTCAGATATATGGATTTCTCATTACAACACATGGTGATATTTTACTTATGCATCAAGATGAGCCTAGGACTTATCAAGAAGCGATGGCGAGCCTAGATTCTGAGAAATCGTTTGAGGCCATGAGGTCTAAGATCGATTCCATGTCAAAAAACCATATATGGATCTTATTAACCCACCTGAAGGGAAGTGCAAGTGGGTTTTCAAAAAGAAAATTGACATGGATGGTAATGTACAAACATACAAAGGGCGATTAGTCACTAAAGGTTTCTCATAAGTTCATGGTGTAGACTATGACGAAACATTTTCTCTTGTTTCTATGTTTAAATTCATTGGGATCTTACTTGCAATAGCTGCATTTCATGATAATGAAATCTAGTAGATGGACGTCAAAATAGCTTTCCTTAATGAAAAACTGGATGAGGATGTGTACATGACACAACCTGAAGGTTTTGTCGATCCAAAAGATACTGGTAAGATATACAAGCTACAAAGATCCATTTATGGATTAAAGCAAGCTTTTCAAAGTTAGAATCTTCATTTTAATGATGTGATCAAAAAATTTTGGTTTTATCAAAAAGAAAGATGAGCCTTGTGTTTACAAGAAAATTAGTGGGAACACTATTGTATTTTTAGTATTATATGTAGATGACATACTTCTTATAGGAAATGGCATACCTACCCTACAGTCTGTTAAGAGTTAGTTAGAAAGTTGTTTTTCTATGAAGGACTTAGGTGAGACTACATACATATAAGGAGTCAAAATCTATAGAGATAGATCAAGACGACTCCTAGGTCTAAGCCAAAATGCATACATAGATAAAGTACTAAAAAGGTTCAATATGGAAGAATCTACTAGAGGATTCCTACCTGTGACACATGATATTTCACTCTCGAAGGAAATGCGTCCTTCAACTTCACAAGAGAAAGAATGTATGAGTAAGATTACATATGATTCGGCGATTGAATCTATCATGTATGCTATGCTATATACTCATCCAGATGTATCGTATGCTTTAAGCATGACGAGTCGAAACCAAGTAGATCCCGATAAAGGTCATTGGTTCATAGTTAAAAATATCCTTAAGTACTTGAGAAGGACTAAAGATATATTCCTTAGATATGGAGGTGAGGAAGAGCTGAATGTAAAAGGGTACACTGATGCTTGTTTCCAAATCGGCAAGGATGATTCATAATCGTAATCAAGTTTTGTGTTTTTCCTTAATGGTGGCACTGTGAGCTGTAAAAGTTCAAAGCAAGATACAGTAGTTGATTCTACAACTGAGGCCTAGTATATTGCAGCTAGTGAGGCTGCAAAAGAGGTTGTTTGGATCAAAAAGTTCATATATGAACTAGGGGTTGTGCCTAGCATATAAGATGTTATAAAACTTCATTTTGACAACAACAGAGCTATTGCACAAGCAAAGAAACCTAGATCTCACCAGTGATCCAAACATATACTTAGGCGCTTTCATCTCATTTGATAAATCATTGATCGAGGAGATGTGGAAATATGCAAAGTACCAACAGATGACAACATCGTTGAACCACTGGCAAAGCCTCTAACATAGCAGAAGCATGATCGTCACACTAAGTCACTTGATATTAAATATATGATTGATTGGTCTTAGTGCTAGTGGAAGATTGTTAGAGTATGCCCAAGGAAAAATCATGAGATTATTGAATCACATACTAGTTTTACCTTGTTTATTAATATAAGGCATTGCATTATTATTCTTTTAGATCAAAATATAAAATATTAATTGTATACATTTTACCGAATTTATTAATATAAATAGATATATTAATTAATTTTGGTCAAAATATAAAATATATGGAAATTAATATTCTTTTGGAAAGAATATAATTAATATATGAATTTGATTCATACAAAATATTATTTATATTTATATTTTACCAAATTTATTAATATAAATAGTTATATTAATTAATATCGGTCAAAATATAAAAGACATTGAAATTATTATTTTTTTGGAAAGAATATAATTAATATATGAATTGATTCATACAAAATATTAATTGTATATATTTTACCGAATTTATTAATATAAACAGTTATATTAATTAACTTCGGTTAAAATATAAAAGGCATGGAAATTAATATCTTTTGGAAAGAATATAATTCATTTTTCTAACTTTTCATTTGTCTTTTCTATTAATGAGGGAATAATCTTGGTTTTCCTTTTTAATATTGATATCTAAGAGGATAAGAGGATAATAATCCCTTAGTGTGTTAATGTTACTAATTTAATAAAATAAAGGTCTAGCAACCATTTTTTTAATTTTCTTTGAAAAGTTCAAGAGAAAGTGGCTGCTCGTTTTTTATAGGGTGGACTATGTAGAGGTCGTGACGTTTTTGTTGTGGCTTGGAATCGATACCAAATCAGCAACATCCTTTCAATATTTTTAGTAAATAAGGTATATTTTTAACCCTATTTTAACCTGATTCATTCCTCGTACATGGATCCATGGTTGATGATCGTCGAAATAATTTTTCCACTGCGCCACAGGGCGTACCAGCGATCCAACAAAACCTTCTTCACTCTAAAGTGCACCCATGGTTAAACCTCTCAACTTACGTTACAACGATCTCAATATTTAAAGGTTGGGCCCAGAGGGAAGTATACTCCTTATTAATTAACGATTTTGTGGGAAACTCGAAGCCATTGTCGAGTTTTCTTTTCACCAGAATAAATTTGTTGTGATCCAAGCAAAGGTTTGGAGGCCAATCCCTTGATTATAGGTTCGCGGCCTTGGTGAATGCTAAAATAAACCATCCCAACCGAGGACCCTAAGTTAGGACCTTTAAATAATAGAAGCATTGGAAGACGCTGAGCATGGATGGCTCATTCTAACGGTTGAAGTGTTGGAAGTATGCTACCAAGGTCCACCACGATAAACCAGTCAGCTGCCCTGGTGCAATTTCATATTCTTCTAGTGCTTTGTAGAAGAAAGGGTGCAGTGGAAAGTGGAAGCCAGCTTCTAACAGGTGAAGGGGTAGTATTAGTCCCTCACTAGAATCACTCAAAGATCTCTCCCCAGTGATGATCTCAAAGTGATATGCAAAGTTTGACAATCAAAAACCACAGGCTACCAAGTGACTTACCATCTCCTCCTGATTGGTTAAGCATCTATAAAATGGCATTCCCACTGAAGTAAGAGTTCTTGGGGACTAGGAATCACTATAATTTGCAACTGTAAAACTCCTTCGGTGACCTCTCTAACTTCGAGGCCCAGAACCGCTAGCCCTCCCTCTTGACGTTGGTGAAATGCAAGACATACTAATATAGAAGTAACAGAAGAAAAATGAAGGATTACCTAGATCACAAAGGAAGAATAACTTTGGTGAGAAAAATCAGAGGAAGAAGAGAGGAGTGGGAGAAAGGAGACTTAAGGTTTAGAAAGAAACTTAAACGACAAGAAATTTTGAGGAAAACTGATCATTTGGGTGGAAAGATTTCTTACCCTTGTGTCTCGATTTAAATAACCAAATGTCCAAGAGAAGCTTTGGCTTCAAAAAGTAATAAACTATTCAAGTCATTGAATTTTCTCTTGACACTTGTTGATCAATGGAAGGGTTTTCTTAAACCCCTCGATAACCAGAAAAGCGGGAGTAACCACCAGTGTCATATGCTTGGCGAGTAACCACCAATTCGATGCTCGGCAGAAAAAATTCAATAAGTAGCTTTATTTTTAGCACAATGGACACAAGGTGTAAGCCAAAGAGTTTGCCTGGATAACAGTAAGGTTATGAAAAAAAGGTGTTTTTTTCCACATAAAACGATGTTTGTAAATGCCACTAAAAAGATAGTCACGTTGCAAAAATCAACACAGAGAACAGTTCTTAGCGGTTGAAACTCACTGAAAAAACAACTATTACAAAAATCTATTTGGACATTTCACCAAACAGTTTCATGACTAGACATGCACACTTTCATTATTAATTTTGATTTTTTTTAACATGCTAGAGTTATGTGACCCAAATTCCTGTTAAATAAATAAAATACAGTGGCAAAATAAGGGGATCTGTGGGGGCGAAGGCCGAAGGCTAAAGTACACTTCTTCTATTTGATATTGATTAGAATAAGGTGTTTCAACCTTACTACATTGATTCTATTTGACATTCATTAGAATAAGGTTTTAACCTATAAATAGATGTAGGCTAAACTCTTGTATCATTTGAATTCAACATTAGTGAATTTTTTTCTCATCTGCCAGTTTTTTTTCCCAAAAGGGTTTCCACGTAAAAATCTGTGTGTTTTTTATTTTCTTTTTGTATTGCTTTGTGATTTTTCTATTATCAGTATCGATGTTAGTTTTTACAAACTGGTATCAGAGCTTTTCGGGTTACTTATCTCGATCACGGTAATGGCTACACTGAAGTATGATATTCTGCTGTGGGATCGCAACACCAGATTTGTGTTATGGTAGATAAAGATGCAGGCAGTTCTTGCACAGATGGAATTAGAAGATGCCATGCTAGGGATAGATAAGATACCTTCAACATTGACGGAGGAAGAGAAGAAACGTAAAGATCAAAAGTATTTAACGCAATTAAATCTGCATCTATCGAATGAAATTATATAAGATGTGATGAAGGAGAAGACCGTCGCTAGATTATGGAAGAAGTTGGAGTAGTTATGCATGTCGAAAACCCTAACTAGCAAGTTGTATATGAAGTAGTGTATTTATGCTCATCGTTTGGAAGAAGGTGTCTGTGCACAAACACTTAACTGTGTTTAAAGAAATTCTCTCGGACCTAATGGCCATAGAGGTTTAGTATGATAAAGAAGATTTAAGGTTAATTCTACTTTGTTTGTTGCCCCCATCTTATTCGACCTTTAGAGTTACAATTTTGTATAGCTACAAATCTCTCATAGTTGATGAAGTCTATGCTTCCTTAACCTCGTATGACAGGATGAAACACCTTGTGGTTGGATTTGACTCTCAAGTAAAGGGTCTCATTGTTCGTGAGAGACAATAACGAAATACTGATAATAATCATGAGAGGACACAGGAGCAAAATCCTTACAGTAAATCTACGGGTAGATCGAGATCTTCAAATAGAGGTAAAACTTGTAACTTCTACAAGAAGAAATGGTACATTAAGTTAGAGTGTTATAAGTTGCAAAACAAGAACAAAAGGGAGGCTGCAAATCAAAAGGGAAAACTACCAGAACAATTTGGTGAAGTTGATGTTGTAGAAGACTACAGTGATGGTAAACTCCTAGTTGCTTCTACAAACAACTCTAAAGTGAACAAGGAATAGATCCTTGATTCTGGTTGCACCTTCCATATGATTCCCAATTGAGATTGGTTTACAACATATGAAACAGTGTCTGAAGATGTTGTTTTGATGGAAAATAATGCTTCATGTAAAATAAAATATTTTGGCACAATCAAAATTAAGATGTTCGATGGAGTCGTTAGAACACTCAGTGGCGTACAACATGTACCAAAATTGAGGAGGAATTTGATTTCGTTGAGTACACTTGATTCAAAAGAGCACAAGTACAAAATTAAAAGTGGGGTTCTGAAGATTACCAAGGATTCCCTCATTGTGATGAAAGGGTAGAGAAATAATACCAAGTTATATGTTTTGCAATGTTCTACTGTTACTATGATGTTGCCATTGCTTCCTCTACATTGTCAGATGATGATGTTACTAGACTTTGGCATATGCTTTTAAGGCATATGAGTGAGAATAGCATGGTAGAATTGAGCAAAAGAGGACTTTTTGATAGACAAGGCATTAGTAAACTGAAGTTCTGTGAGCACTACGTTTTTGGGAGGCAAAAAAGAGTTCGATTCACAGGAGGAATCCATAACATGAACGGAACGCTAGATTATATTCATTCTAATCTTTGGGGACCATCTAAAGTGCCTTTGAGGGGTGGCGCTAATTATATGCTAACGATCATTGATGATTTTTCAAGAAAAGTTTGGGCATTCTTCTTTAAGCAAAAAAGTGATGTGTTTTCGTATTCAATGTTCAGAAAACTACGATCGAGAAGCAGATAGGAAAATAAATAAAACACCTCCGCACAGATAATGACTTGGAATTATGTTTTGATGAGTTTAATGAATTTTGCAAATCAGAAGGGATCGTGAGACACTTGACAGTTCGTCATACTCCACAGAAAAATGGTGTTGTAGAACAGATGAATAGAATAATCATGGAAAAGGTTTAATTTATGTTGTCAAATGCTTGTTTACCGAAGTCATTTTGGGTTAAAGTGGCCTCTACTATATGTTTTTTTATTAATCGGTCTCTGTCCATTGCCATTGAAAAAAAGACTCCACAAGAGGTATGGTTTGGTAATCCTGTTGATTATTCTGATTTAAATATTTTTGAGTGTCCTGCATATGCTCATATTGATAATGGGAAATTGGAACCTAGATCTATTAAATGTGTTTTTCTTGGTTATAAGGTTGGTGTTAAAAGGTATAAGTTATGGTGTCCTGAAAATAGAAAAGTTGTGATTAGAAGAGATGTCATTTTTTATGAAACTGCTATGCTACCTAACTTTTCTATTAAAGACTCTTCCAATAAAGACCAGCAAAAGCAGATGGAGCTTCATATTGATCCAAGATCTACAATAAAGTCTGCTCCTCAAGCTAGTACAAAAACTCTGAATAGAGTTGCTTATTCACCATAACATTCTATTGCCAAAAACAGGCCTAAAAGAGAAATTAAACCTCCAAAGAGGTACGCCGAGGCTGATCTAGTTGCTTATACTTTAAATGTGGCTAAATATATAGATACAAATCAAGAGTCATATACTTATTCCGAGGCAATTAGCTATGAAGATTCAGGAAAGTGGATGATTGTCATGCAAGAAGAGATGGAATCATTACATAAGAACAGAACATGGGATCTAGTGATGCTTCCTAAAGGTAAAAAGGTTTTTCATTGTAAATGGGTGTTCAAAAGAAAGAAGGGACTCCAAGAGTCGAAGAACCTAGATATAAAGCAAGGTCGGTTGCAAAAAGTTGTAGTTAGATTCCAGGTGTAGACTTTACAGATGTGTTTTCTCCAATTGTGAAGTATAGTTCGATTCGAGCCTTACTTGGTATTGTGGCCATGTATGATTTGAAGCTTGAGTATTTAGATGTAAAAATAATATTCTTACATGGAAAACTTGAAGAAGATATTTACATGCAACAACCAAAGAATTTTACAGTCTCAGAAAAGGAGGATTATATTTTCTTGCTAAAAAAGTCTATTTATGGCTTAAAACAGTCACCAAGGCAGTGGTACAAGAGGTTTGATTCTTTTATGACTACTCATGATTTCAAAAGAAGCAGTTTTGAAGTTGTGTTTATTTTAAGAAAAACAGTGATGGTTCTTTTGTGTATCTACTCCTCTATGTTGATGACATGTTGATAGCAAGCAAAGATAAAGAAGAGATAAGAAAAGTCAAAGCCTAGCTTAGTAAAGAATTTGAGATGAAGGATTTGGGAGCAACCAAGAAGATACTTGGAATGAAGATTCTTAGAGATAGAAAAGCATGTAAATTGTACCTAAGTTAGAAATGGAACATTGAGAAAGTTCTCTGCACGTTCAAATGCAAAATGCCAAGTCTGTTACTACTCCATTAGCAGCCCACTTTAGACTTTCATCGGCTTTTTCTCCGCTATCAGATTATGAGATTGACTACATGTCACGTGTTCCATATTCTAATGCAGTGGGATCTCTCATGTATGATATGGTTTGCTCACACCCAAATTTATCATATGCAACTAGTGCAATTAGTAGATACATGGAGAATCCCGATAAAGAACACTAGAAAGCAGTTCAAAGGATTTTTAAATACTTACGAGGGTACTACTGATGTTTGCTCATAGTTTGGAAAAACCAGAGATGGAGTCATTGGGTATGTTGATTATGATTTTGCTGGAGACCTTGATAAAAGAAGATCTCTCATAGGGTATGTCTTTACAATTAGGGGTTGCGCAATCAGTTGGAAAGCCACTTTTGCAAACTACAGTTGTTTTGTCTAATATTGAAGCTAAGTACATGGTGATTACTGAGGCTTGTAAAGAAGCTATTTAGTTAAATGGACTCTTTGGTGCAATAAAGACCTTCAGATTAGTATGGTATTTTGTGACAGTCAAAATGTCACCTTCCTTACGAAGGAACAAATATTTAATGAGAAAACAAAGCACATCGATGTCCGATATCATTTTATGCATGATATTATTGCTCATGGTGATATTGTTGTGAGTAAAGTTAGTACTCATGATAATCCTGCAGATATGATGACTAAGTCACTTCCGGTAACCAAGTTTAAGCATTGCTTGGACTTTGTTGGTGTTCATTGTTGAAGATTACCCCTTAAGGGGTTTTGTGGAAGAGGTGGAGAACTTTTTCATTGAGAGTTCATGGTGAAAAACTTGTTCATTAAGGATTCGTATTAAGATGGAGATTGTTAGAGTTCAACCTTACTATACTGCTTCTATTTGACGTTGATTAGAATAAGTTTTTTAACCTATAAATAGATGTAGTCTAAACTCCTCTTATATCATCTAAATTCGACATTAGTGAATTTTCTTCTTCTCTACCGGTGGTTTTTTCCCGAAAGGGTTTCCACATAAAAATATGTGTGTTTTTTATTTTCTTTTCATATTACTTTATGATCATTCTATTGTCATTATCAACATTGAGTTTTACATAAAACATAGCCAAAAGTGCTCTTGGCCTGAATTTTGAATCCAAGTTTCCAATTAATTTGTATAATTAAAAAATGAGTATTGGATTTTGGATTTAGAATTTAGAATTTAGAATTTCTTCTTTTAATTTCAAAGGAAGATTTCTTTATTTTAGAAAAAATAACAAAGAAATTATGATTTTCTTCTTTTAAAAAAATAGAAAATAAGAAAGATTATGATAATGGAAGCTTGACCTATGATAATTATAAAAAAAATAATTAATTCAGCAGCTTCTCTCCCACCAATCCTATAATAAAAGATCAAAAGGCAACAAAACTTGTATTCTTAAATTAGTAAACATTAAACTAAGTATTTTGTTAAGTATACCGAGATTTTATATGCGGAAAAGAAGGAAGAGCATCGAAATGCATTTTAATACTTGAATTAAAGAATTATTGGAGAAAATCAAATTTCACAAAACCTAGTCAAACTTACAAAGCCCAAAGTTCGTAATTGATTAATCATCAAATCATAACCCAAATTAACATTGGTTAACGAGTAAAATTTCTTGGAAACTTGAAAAGTTTTTGGATCACAAAAAAGAGAACAGAAATGTAAAATAAAATAGACCCTCAAACCAATGCTGCAATCACATGCAATCACGTTCCTTGCTATCGACGTAAACAACATAACGTAAAAGAATGTCTAAAACACCTTATTGCATGTGAACAGCCCCATTCGCTTCACTCTTACGATAATAAAGGATCAAGTTTCTATAAACTTATGAAAAATATATCATCTATTTTCGAATTTATCCAACTTGGCATTGTCGGTAAAGACGCGTGGCAAGTCAAAAAATAGATTCTATATAAGCTTTGCCCCCCTTACCATGAGCAGATATACAAGCTTGGTGTGCATATTAGGGTTTATGCTTTAAAGTGAGAAAATGAGGAGAGAAAGGTTGGGTTTCGGTTTTGCTCTTGCAGTACTGAGCTTGTGGTGCTCAATGGAGGTTGCGGTTGAGGCGGCATGGTCGTTGCAGACTCCGGTGAAGCTGGTTTGGCATTACTATAAGGTGCATAATACATGTGATAATGCAGAGGCTTATATTAGGCACCAAGTGGAATCGTTTTATAAGTATGATAAAACTATTGCACCTAAGCTTCTTCGCTTGCTGTATGCGGATTGTTTTGTAAATGTAAGTATTTATCATTGTTTTCCTTTTTCCTTTTTTATTTGTATATTTCATAAATGTCTGCTGCACCCTTTTCTTTCTAATTATCATAAAGCACACTTTTTTCCCATCCCGGGGATAAATTTTTATTTTGTTATTTAGAAGAAATTATAATTACGAGTACGTCCTAAATTTAAATAATTATAATCAAAATCATTTATTAAAAT
Source organism: Gossypium hirsutum (assembly GCF_007990345.1). Taxonomy (NCBI): domain Eukaryota; kingdom Viridiplantae; phylum Streptophyta; class Magnoliopsida; order Malvales; family Malvaceae; genus Gossypium; species Gossypium hirsutum. The sequence goes on along the minus strand of NC_053438.1, from coordinate 30,969,804 downwards.
GCATCAAACTCACCTACTACAAATAAAAATAACGGCGGAACTGAAACATGAGAGACTTCACGTTTCCAAAGCCAGTTCGGCTTTCCATCTTAGTAATACTATCACATGAATGATTGTATGAAATATATTAAAAGTAATTTTCTAGGTTTTAATACTAAGAGGTTTGTCAACTGGAGAGTTCATTTATATGAAAATTTCAGTTGATTGTAATGAAAGGATAAAGATTTGGGTGCCAAAGTCTTTTGGTTTTAATACTTACAAGGGTTGATGGAAATGGTTAGGGATGCGATGCTTCAGTCCTGCTAGATGGGCCGAATTCGGAGAAGGCTGCACCACAGAACAGGGGACTGGCAGGGTTCGCGTTTATCGACAAGATTAAGACGGTGCTTGAAGCTCGTTGCCCAGGCGTTGTCTCTTGTGCTGACATTCTTAACCTCGCCACTCGAGATGCTGTTCATTTGGTATGTATTTATTTAATTTTTCTCATCATTAACTAAATCTCTATAGAGTATTTGTATCATATAAATCATTAATTCATATTATATAAATTCAGGCAGGAGCACCGTCTTATCCCGTATATACAGGGAGAAGAGACGGGATGACATCGACCAAGGACTCCGTTGATCTCCCTTCACCATCCATCTCCTGGGAAGCTTCTCTCGCTTATTTCCGATCAAGAGGCTTGGATGTGTTGGACATGACAACCCTATTAGGTAAAACACTAACACGGATACATCAACTAGTCAAAATCTATATCTATTATTAACCTGTTAGTGTATACAAACATGTGGAATTAACATGAACAAGGCATGATTAAAAGCTATAGGGTGGGAGTGGAACAGAATGAATACTATTAATCACTCTTTTCTCCCACTTCATTGGCAAATAGAGGAATAAACAAACCATCAGTAATATGAACCTGGTATTTAGCTCAGTTGGTTCACACAACTAACCTTAAAAAGCGACTTCTAGCAGAACCGGCATTCGAACCCCAACATCTGCAACTCCCTCCCCTATCCTTAGACTATGGAACCCTTTTTAATGATAATTTCTTGGCACTTCTTATCAGGAGCACATTCCATGGGGAGAACACACTGCAGCTTCATTGTGGATAGGCTGTACAATTTCAATGATACAGGAAAGCCAGATCCAAGCATGAAGGCATCATTGTTGGAAGAAATGAGGAAGCTATGTCCGCCAAAAACTAAAAAGGGCCAACCCGACCCGCTCATATTTCTAAACCCAGCATCCGGATCCAAATATAGTTTCATCAACTCCTACTACTCCAGAGTGTTAACCAATGAAGCTGTCCTTGGAGTTGATCAGCAGCTACTCTATAACGAAGATACTAAGCAGATCACTGAAGAATTCGCTGCCGGGTTTGAAGATTTCAGGAGATCATTTGCTCTTTCCATGAGTCGAATGGGAAATATCAATGTTCTAACAGGTAAGGAAGGTGAAATACGCAAAAATTGCAGATTTCCAAACAAAAAATAGGCGAGTCACTCGGCTCAGGGAGGAATGATTCATAAGCATAAAATTATAGTGATGATTGTCATTGAAATGCCCAACGTCTTGGATTAAGGTATAGCATTAATATCATAAATATCAATAAAAAACAAAAAAATGGCAACTATTTTCTTTCCACAAATAAATTGTATAACTTGTTCAATCCTTCAACTAAACTGTCCTACAGAAAAGTTAAAAGTTCAATTATCTAATAACTACACAGTATTATTTTTCTTTCTGTAAATTCACAATTTAACATTTAGATTTTAAACTTAAATCAAATTATATATCGGTAAAAAGCCAGATCATGCTTGCCTAACCTGGAAGAGGTATTTTGTGATAGATAAATGTTTACATACGTATGAACCTTGAAAAGATGGGACTTCTTCCAACTTTCAGTCTTTTCCTGTACCTTCAAAATGAGGGGACAAAAAGGAGAAAACCGTATAAGCTACAGCACAAACATGATGCTAAAAACAAGTCAGAGCAAAGTTAATCATGCCAAAAACAGAGAAAAAGTAATCCATTTAGCATATTTTCCTAAAATCATCAAATATTGAACATCAAACTGCCTACTTGCACATCTTAAAAACCAGATAACTGCACTCTAAGAAGAAACTTGTTCAAATGATTGTCGAACCACACGAGAATTGTTTATAACCGACATTAGTACAGAATTTTGCATTATACTACAGTTATTATGCCAAGCACTAAACTGCAAGGAATAAGAGCATGGAACAAAATCAGAAATCTAATAAATAGGTCATCAGACCCAAAAAAAAAAAAAATTGAAGGTCATTGCCATGGAGGAAAAACAAAGGTCTAGAAGAAAAGTTTAGCTTCAGCATTTTCATGACATATATATCATAAATTCCTACTTCACATTTCAATTACCTCTTTGACGTGTGAGCATCCTGGAATTTTGCTAAATTTATGATGTTGGTAATTTTTCTTTATCGGTAATTAGACATATTTTCTTTATTTGAAGGGTCAGTGACTCAGCATGAAACCTTTTAATGATTTTGTATGACTCGGACTAGATCAGGTTTATTTGTAACAAAGGGCCAGGATAAAGAGCTCCTGTACTCCAGCAACAAGCTTCAAATGTTTAATGATTCACGGGAGGTTCTACAACCCAAACCTTATAGTTCTTGTTTCAACTTCAATTCTACAACAATTTAGCCTCTATTGCCTTTTGTTTTACATTTCCTACTTCATCCTACATCATTGTTTTTTGGTGTTAAATTAGGAACCAAGTTCTGGGCTAGAGCTAAGATAGTACATAACATTTAAACTTCCAAGATTATATGAAAGGTTAATCTAGTCAAAACATTTAGCTTCAAACAGAATGTGTAAGGGAAATGATCTGAGAATAACCTATGAACGGACACAATCACCCACACACACATGCATCTATACATGTTTATGAATTTTCTTTTTTTGTAGAAAGCTAGTTGACGACATTCTTCTAAAATCAGACCAAAACAAGATGAAGTGAAGTTTTCATTTAACAGTTACTTGAGTTATGTCATTCTGACTATTTCTTCCTTTTATCACCAAATTATCTTGATTTCCTTAAACAAACTTTATTCTTATGATATTTTAGTATCAGATGAATTAGCAAAGGGTAAATTCTGTAAACCAATCTTTTACACAATAACTTAACAAAATTTGAAGTTCAAACTATAAATATGATCATCAACAGTTAAATCTCCGATAATTGATACTTGGTCCAGATCTTACCAAAATTTTGATAGTAATACATAATTTTTTCTATAGGTTAATTTACGTAACCGAATGTTACTATTACTATATTTGACTGGAAAAAGTGTAACCAAAAGAATAAGGGAAAAAGTATTCCAATATGTAATACTGACACTGCTCAACTCAAAAGTTCTTCTGCATGAATTTTATACACGGTTTTGCATCAAATATTATTACTGCTGTAGAAATGAATATAAACCAGACATGGTTACCTTGGAACAGACTTGAAGATAATGGAGTGAAAAAGTAGGAAGAATCTTCGACCGCAAAGCACTTCTTCTTTATGCTCCATTCTAAGAGACCCGCCATAAACATTCACACCATGTTCAAACAGATACTAAATTCTAATTCAAAGTGCTGTTGTCTTTTTACCGAGAAAGTAGGCAGGAAATGCTGTAGACGTACTGACTATGACGACGGGAATGCCCTTTTATCCTGATTAACTGATTACAACAAAAATTAGATTTAATAAAGGTAACTATAAAGGAGAAACATTCAAGTGAGCAGAGAAGAGAGTATTGTCATGCATGTCCACTGCAGTTAGCACATTTCACATGCCAACTGCCTTAACCATAAATTACAATGCAGATAATTCATGCCATTAGTTCAACATGTTAATGTTTTCATCCATTGCTCCAAAAGGAGAGTTGATTTGAAAGAAGAGTATTAATTTTTTCCAAGAACAATGTAATGCAAGGTAATGCAAAATATAGTCAAGAAAAGCCAATGTCAAGAACACCATGTTTGTTTTTTCCGACTATGGTCTGTCATACAGATCACACTAAACCAATGAGTTCTATAATCAATTATAAAGATCACACTAGACCAGTGCTCTATTTGATATTATATTTCAGTAAACAAAGCAAAATGCGTGCTCCTATTATTCCTGTTACTTTTACTCTTATACTCCATCTCGACATAAGTTTTAGACATCATGTACTACCTCAAATCTGTCATTTGTGCGATTGGATCTCATTTTTACAAGTTCTAACACCATAGCAGTATTAAAGTTTCCAAAATGACAATGCCTTTGCACTGTCATCAGAGAGAGCAAGAGAAAGAAACAAAAGGTTGGAGGGTTTACTGCAAAGCAGAGGAATGGGTTGAATTTACATTTCACCTCTCGCTCATATTTCCATAAGAGGAAAATAATACAATTACTAACCTTGCAAAAGTATTTTTTTCTTAGTCTGATTGCAGTACCTACGCACCTTCTGACATGGACTTTTAGAAGCTTATCATTGAAAATCTGCAATAAGTGTGCAAAAGAAAAAGGATTGAAATCAGAAGAAACATCTGTAACTATTGAGATGTATGGGGACATCAACCATCCATCTCTTCCGTAACAGTAAGCCACACATCCAGAATTAATGCTGTACTCATTAGAGTGAAAGAAAACAGCCATGCAAAAGTTACAGGTACACGAAAGGTCCATAAACCTGAAAATGTGTGCACTCAATACAATCAAAACCAGAGATCTTGGATAGGTTAAATTTCGTTTAAAATTTTTTTATGAAATATTAGTATTCAAGCAACTCAGAAATGAAAAAGAAACTCAGGGTGAGTTCCCCTGCATCTGCCATTTCAAAGCTAGGCATTACTTTGATCAACATCTTACCAAGTTGAGAGTGGATTCTAGCAATAACAGGTAACTCCCTTATGTTTTATTTACAAAAGTGAACATACTTAGAAAAAGCCACCTATGCAGAAGTAGGGCCTAGTTCCCATCTCAACAGTAATTGAAAACCTTTAACTGGAGACAATTTAGTTTCTACCGTAGAAGAAAGAAAATTGCTTACATCCTTCTTATGATCAAACATGTTTTTCAAAAATCTTTCAATCCTGTGGAAGATAATATACTCTCTTTTTTTAAAGGGAAAACTAATAAGAAAATTATCCTAACAAAAACATATAAGCCTAGAGAGATCTTGGCTAGCTAGCTCAAATAATTAAAAGCGGTTGTAACCAAACACCCGAGAAGTACAACCTGAGAGATGGTTGTCACTAAAATGGACGCTCAAAGCTGTGCATGCGGGTGTAGAGATAAGAAGACAGTATAAATTAACAATTTCAGGGACTTACCTTTATCATGTCATCTATTGAACGGGTTTCCTTGATGAGTTTCTGGCGGTTCATGATAAGAATAGCAGCCACACAAAAGACAGGCAAATCATCATCCCCTTTCCTAGTTGGAGAGACAACATTGCATATTTGGAGACGATCATTTCTAGACCAAAAATTCCGAGTCAAACCACAAAAGTGATAAGTCGATGCAGCTTTTATTCCTTCGTTCTCAGACAAAGAATGCTTAAATTGTAGGCCACCTATTGCATTATGATTTCCATTTTCTGTATTTTCTTCATCATCTTCTGCCCTAGAGTCCCCAGGAACTTGTACAGTCAATGCCTCTAAACAGATCTTCTCTAGATTGCAATTGACAGATTCATCAAAATCAGCTGCCCACATCATCTAAATTGGGGTCCATATTTTTAGTTCCAATATCAAAAGAAAGAAATGAAGCATAAAATAAAATGGAAAGAATATAAAAAGTAAAAAATAGTTCCTGGTTTCTATGAGTTCTTGAGATTTTTACTGTTGATCTTGACTTCACTAACAGGCTAATATTCCATTTAAAAAAACCATTCTCATAAACAGCAAGTCAGAGTATAAATTGAAAAAGCTGAACTCAAAAATTAGTACCAGAAACTTTTTCCACCTTACTGGCATTAACTTTAGGCTCAATCTGGTGAGCATTATAATATAATAGTACCATAAATTGAGACAGTTGAGAGCAGTAAATGAAACTAAATGCACAGACCTCCCACATACAAAGAGCATCATTGAAGGATAACTCTCGGCGAAATAGAACCAGCAGCATTGGAAATGCAAAATGAAGGCTTTCAGCACCTATCTTTGATAGATGTATAAATATTTCCCTATCTGTGAGTTCCAAAATATGCCACAATGCTTGCAGTTGCTTCATCACTCCAGTTGGTCCCTCCATCTGAAAATTTTCACGCTGGAGGCATGTGGAAAAGCAGACGTAAGTAGAAAAAACATAAATGATCAAGATCAACATATTCACCAAGTTTAAAATACCATTCTCCTAATCAACATTTCAAAGCACCAAAATGCATCTGCATTATCCTCAAATATAACAACAAAAGGAGATAGCAGATCACTCATACCTACAATTAAATCCAACTAAATCAGTTAGTATTAGATGTTTAAAACTCAAACATAGAATTGCATCTTTCACAGCTTTGCACCAGATAAATAGCAAATCAATAAGAAAAGTTCAGCAAAACATGTTAAGAGTAGAAGGCTACAACCTTGACAATAACCAGTTGCACGATCAACCCATGCATAAACAGCAAGAATATCAGACATTCTAGCTACATTTCTTTTATCCTCATAGAACTCAAGATTACCATCCGTTCTCACCACATCAACGACTGAGAAAGGATGAATCCAGTCAGCTAAGAAGAATAACTAATAAACAGTATCTAATTATCTAATGTAATAGAAAAAGGGAAAATATTTTGCACTTTGAAGTACAAATAACACAAGGTAACTAAGTTACCTATTCGGTGTAGAGTCCAAAGCCATTCAGATACTGTTTCATCATGGGCAGTCCCTTCTTGAGATCCGCTAGCATTTACCAATCGGGTTTTTGGAACATCTAAAATTCTTAATCTGTTCACTGTTTCTGCTTTATGACTTACAATGTTGGATCTCAGAACTGGCTCATAGGCATCAGAAGGGACCAATTCAATTTCAGAGTTATAAGGGAGTGAAATACTTTTAGATAGTGAGGGTGGAACATTTGATTCCATGATTAAGTCAGCATTGTTATTGATTTGAAAACTATGCATATTGTCATCCTCAAGTGTCACCTTATATTTTGCAGCATTCTCTCCCTCATTTGCATCAAATTCTTTCTCATCTTCATTCTTCTCAAACAAATCTGTTAGTGGTAAAGGAGGAAAATCAAAATCAGATCCAGTTGAGAAATCTGACCCATTACAGTCTCTCCTTATTTTTGGGGAGTAGTGGCCACATGGACCCGAAGTTGGTAAAAAGCAAGAGTCATGTGCAGCAGTATGAGCATTTCCCCTCACACTGATAATGTCAGCAAAATCACAACCTTTTCCTTGGTCGGCATATAACCTATTAGTACAGTTATCACCTAAATGAGAATCTTCCTCTCTGTTATCAGTAACATCAGTGGAAGCTTGTCTATTGTCAACTTTTGATTCCCTTCTCTGCTCATCTTTAGAAGCTGACCTCATATCCATAACTTTTGAACCCACAGGATAGGCAAGTGAACCAGTTCCTATGCTTGAATGCATTGACTGGCATTGCTGTATGAGGTCGTTGTAATGTTTCCTGCATACATTTCCATAAAGATGTTAAATATTCATAAAACAGGAAAAAATGAGCCTTAATGTTACAAATGGTAGTAACATTCCCAGCAAAAATTAGACTAGAAAAGGTATTCAATTGACAAGTCACAAAATCTTGATTCTTAGACGTGCACCAAATAATAGACAATGCAGACAATCATTTAAAAACTGATTATCAGAAGCTACAGTCAAGCATGATATCACAAAAACATTAAACTATAAAGAGTATTAAATTAGTTTCAAGTGCAAGCATAACAGCCTAAAAATAGGTACTTATGATTCTACAAAGAAAAAAAATATTAGTAAAATATGAAATGGAAAAGACAAGGATAGACCTTCGGGCTGTCCTTAATTGCCTTCGGTAGTCTGCAGTGCTCCCCAATGCATAGCAACCTAGAAGAAACTCCCAAACTTCTGATCTTATAGATGGATCGACCCCCTAAAATCAATGAGATAAATTGCTGTCACAGTTTTGCGCTGTCTGGAGAAAACATGTGTGTAGGTACAAATTTGACCAAGGGAGGAGATAAAAAACATAAGAAAATATGATATCAACAATATCAGAAAAACAGCATATGACTGACCATATACAACATTGGAAATACATAAAAAATTTAAAGAAAAATTGATTGACAGGTCCTACTGGTTTGTACAAAATGCTACCATCTAAACCTACCCCACTGCCAATCATGGTAAGATCCTGCTTAACATATATAGTCGACAAAGGCATGAAGTAAGATATCTGAGGATATAAGTAAAATAACCAAATAAGAATTTGCATATAAGCACGTAATGTTGAAAACGTCTAAAAGATAATGCAGGAAGTCAAGAATAGTGGTTGCTGGACTTTTGACCTTCGATACTATTTATTTCAACTAATTCCAGGTTTGCAAGTACAATACCAACATATTTGCACACACAAAAAAAAAATGCAACCACCAAGGTAAACAAGATATTTCCAGGGAAAAAAAGGCACTTAGACATACCCCTAAAATAATCAACTTGAGTACTTTGTGAAAATCAACAACCTTCCCTTCATTATCAAAAGCAGCCTGCCACTTCTCTGGCTTCAGCATCTTGTTTGCCTGCAACAAAGAACATATTTATTAATGCCAAAAAAGAAGAGTAGAAAAAATGACGGTCACACCAAAATCAGAAAAATGGAAAATCAATAAAGACCATATTTACACAAATCAGTTTGCCAATAAGTGTTCTACTCTCTTCTCTCATTATATTGAAATTATTAAGACAGAAAAGTTGGAGAGGTAGTAAAGAAACATTGTAGCAGATAGAGAACACTCATTACTCATAATTATGCATTGCTAAGATCATAATGATGCAATGGTATTGAGCTCATATTGCATGGTCTTAACTCATTTTTTTCAGACACCATACAATCTGAATATATAAATGTATTAGCCAGAATGCAAGGTTTAGATATGCCACCATCCATTATAATTTAATGTTTGCATTTGATTTTTGGGACATGTATACCTTCCCTCAAAATTCAAACCTGACCTATATAAACTAACAATTCAACAATTAAAGGTTAAGAGACTTAAAAAAAAAGAGTTTCAACCACTAATTATATATCACGAATTAAAATTTTCATTTTTGTAATAATATCCTTTTTTCCATTTTGAAATAAAATCCCAGCTCTTGCCCAAGGGATCTCATTCGACCCAATATGTTATGAAATAAAGACCTTATAAAGCTTTAGAAGAAAGCTTACATTCATTAAGAAACTATACAATGCAGTGATTAAGTTCCGATTCAATAAGAAAATACGTTTGATTCTCATTTAACTAACAGAATAATATAAATAATGATAAAGAAATGATCTTACAGCTAAAACAAACCTTGATAGGAGACTGGGAAAGACAAGGATCTCCGATGTCGCGAACGATTGAACCGACTCTGTGAATATTGACAGCTCCGGCAGCAGCGGCGACGGCAGCTTTTCCATACCTCCATGGGTTTTCCTTTTCCCCCAAAGACATTACACTTAGAACAACAGCCCCCTACACCGTCTCCTCCCTTCCCTTTCCTTTTTTAGAACTATCATTCACCTCTCCCGCTTTATTTACCGGTAATTCCGAAACAATAGCGATAGTTTGGCATCAAAATCATATATAAATTTTGGGTTTGATTAGTAAGTTCAATTGATTGAGTTGGGATCTAATTAAAAACAAGTGAAATTCATTTCAAAGTTTTGAGAAGAGAAAAAAACAGAGAAGAGGTGAAAAAGACGTGTCAAATAAATGGAGGAGCCCATCGCCATGTTCACAAACACAAGGTCGTTTCTTCTTTCTATTTTTAATTAATATTTTCTTAAATTTTCTCCATTTTCGTCCCACTTTCTTTTATTTGTTGTATTAACATGAGATAAATACAAAACCAAAAAAGTAAATGATATAGATGAAATTTATTTCAATACAAAATGTATAACCCAGATTCTTATAAAAATAAAAATACATTTTTAAATAACATTATAAGTTTACTTTTCTTCATTTAAATTTCAAATCTAAAAAAACCATGATGGATGATAGGAAAATATGTAAAAATAAAATGGATGTGATGTAACTGATTCGGTATGCCTTTATTTGGACAAATCTTACAATTTTGGAGTATTTAGATTTTTCTAAAGCAGCTCATATTTCATTACCAAATCAAACCAATTTTACTACTTTAACCTTTTTTTATTTATATTTAACAATTTCATTCATTTTGGATTTAACTTAAAAATGAAAACCAATCCTATAATTCTATGACTGAGTTGGGTTGATGACCTTTTTGTCCACTAAATTTTGATTATTAAAATATTTTTGTATATTTAGAATTTAATCTCTCTACTTTTATTTTTAAAAATATCGTCTTTTATTTATTTTATTTTATTTTTTTCTTTTAAAAAATTACCTAGTGTCATGTAACAATGAAAATAACATTAAAAATATTTATTAGGATTTTTTTCCTTAAAGCACTCATTTGAATCGTCACAATGATTTTTTCTATTGGAATTATATTCCTTTTAAAAAAAATTTACATCAGCATTTTATTTGAAATAGTTAACAATATTAACTATTTAGACTAATTAGCTACATTATAAGATTGGATAAACTAAATTATGTCAAAAATTAAACTATATGAATTAAATATCAAGTTTTAGTCTAGATGCCAAAATTAAAATTTGACCATTGTCTTATGATGTAAAAAAAGATGCAAACCTAAAAGAAATGTGAAGTCATTAATTAGCCTTTAAAACTCTTAGGGTATTCAAATTATATATAATCACGTAATATTTTAAGCAAAAGGTTAATGATATTAATGATCATGCCTCGGCGTGCGTGTCGAGGTAGAAGTGGAATCAACACAAATACAATAAGAAATATAACAGCTATTTGCAAGTGTGACAGATCAATTGTAATATTTTTATGTTACAACGAAACACGAAGCATTCGAGGATCGAACCTAAGAGAATTCAAGTGATAAGGTGATTAGCAATGAAAATGCATGCACACAAGAAGTCTAGCTAGCTACTCACTATGTATTATAATAGGGTAAATCATTATCAATGAGTAATTATGATATCTAATACCTAAAATGATTAAATGCTAAAATTACATATTTTATGTAATTAAATTGGTTAATTTATGAGAGTGCACCACTGATTTTTCCATGTTTATATTGAATTTTGTGCAGGTGTGCAATTTGGGGCTAAATAGAAGAAAAAGGAAACAAATGGGCTAGATTGAAGTAATGAGCAAAGAAGACGGGCCAAACAAGAATTTTTCCAAGATGCAATTAGCTGAAATTCTATGTTGACTTAGTGGGAGATTATGTAGGGATTTTTTGTATCATGGAATATTTTATTTCCTTGATTTTCTATGGTTAGTGGCTCTTAATTTGGCAAAGCCACTAGTATAAATAGGGGCTACTATGTTCATTCATTCATCAAGTCTTGAATCAAGTTATAAATCAAGCTTTCATATTTGAATGCAATCTTTTCTTCATTTCTCATGTAGCATTTTGTTGTTTTTAGTTTCTTTTTCTTCAATTTATTAATTCCTAGTTAGCCACCAACTAAGCCATTTGCAATTCCTTTTTCAAATTCCCTTTTCATTTCCAGTAGCTAACCATCCATTTTAATATATTACTAAATTTCTAGCCCCCATATTTAATCAGGCCACCCATCCTTTTCACCCATTTTACTTTATTTAATTTATGCCCAACTCCAATATGCCCCAAACCTTAGTTAACTAAATCCATTTTCAGCTTTAGGTTGGAATTAGCCTCGTCAAAACCCGTGAGTTACGAACCCAAGCAATTTAACTCCTAAATTCCAATACTTATTATTTCTCCGGATTAAGAGTATGATTTTGTCAACTCACAAAGTCAGATCAACACTAAGTCAAAAAAGACGTCGTTTGATTTAGTGTGGTTAGACATACAGTTGGAATTCCGAAAGAATCGATTGTCTAATCGGTTTTCTGTAAACACATTGGCGTGCAAAGTGGAGATTGTTGTTTGGTTCGATCAAGGGAAGTAGTAACCAAATTTAAATTTCCCACGCAGTTGAGGATATTGGTTCGAGCTAGGCTCTTCTAGAATGCAAAGCTGCCGGAGTTCTAAATCACGAACGTTTCGCTGGTTGTTCGATCGGTAAGGGTTAGTTATTGGACGTTCCATAACTAATTTACACAAGGAAGAGTTGGTGTCCGAGGCGTCCTTGGTAGCTATAACTAGCTTATTGGAAAAGAGAAGTTCATCTAATTTCGAGGATCGGTTCAAAGACGAGGAAAAACTTGTGCCTAAAGCTGAGCTTAGTTTAATTAATTTTTCTTCAGAATTATTTAACTGTTTTTATTATTTTATTTTCAGCCTTTACTTTTCACGCATTTTTTTCCTATTTATTTCAGGTTCCAAGTTTTCAATTTTATCATCCCCCAAATTTCTTGGGCACGACAACTGCCCAGACACGAATCTGGTCAAGAGAGAAACAATTTGCAGTAAACTCAGTCACTGAGGGATCGACCCTACTCCCTATACTGCTTAAATTGCAAATTAGGCATAGGTTTATATTGGTGGAATCGACACCCATCAGTTTTGGCGCCGTTGCCGGGGACTGGCAACACTTACAATTGTTCTTGAGGAGCCTAGAATTTGAATAATAGGTCGTCGAGCTAACGACGTTAAACAAAGCGCTGTTGGGAGGCAACCCAAAATTTTCCCTTTATGCAAATAAAATTTTTGGTAAAATGGAAAATGAAAATACATGTCGAGGATCAGTTCTATCTAAAGAAAGACTTGGTACTTAAGAATGTGCATTGTGACTCACCTCTCTTTCCTGGGAACTTACTTGGTGCATTTATCACGACTGCTTTACCAAATCTCGTAATCTTGGTTTTTAATAATTTATTTCTTGAGTTTATAGCTTAGCTAATAAATTCAAGAAATAAAAAAATACCCATTTTAATTTTAATTTTTTTTCTTATTATTTATTTTTATTTTTATTTTGCAGGGAGACATTCCAAGACAAAATTAAATCCCCCATGTTAGCCCACAAAATTCTTTTAATTTCAACCAAGGCCCAATCCACCTACCCACCATTTAACACCGTGGACACACCTACGAGGCAACCCTCCACGACGTTGAAATACATGGGGAGTTTCTTTTTCCTTTCCCTACTTACCTTTATTTTATCATTTAATTCAATTCAAATTACATTAGGGACAATGTAAAATAAGTAGGGGGAAGGGAACATATATTGGTTCTATTTTGCTTATTCGTTGTCGCTGTTTTTGCATGTTTTTTGTGAAAGGTAAAATTTTTCTTTTGATAAATTGGGATGGTACACTTATGGTTTGACCTATATAGCTATTTAGTTCTTTATATATAAACTTTACAATAGCCTAGACTTAGTGGGTAAGAATTTTTTTTTTAGGAATTATGAGTTTGCTTAACTATCTACCTTATACCACATGTCAATTTTCTGCCTTCTCTTCTTAAAAAAAAGAGAAAAAAAGAAGAAATGAATAAATACTCCTCTGATACGAATGTTAAGAGTGAAAAATTGAGGTTGTACATCGGGCTGAGTAACCGAAACATGGTGCTTGGGTTGTCATCACATCTCGCGTAAAAAGGTTCGTGTGACTGTCTAATTTCTTTTCACTCACTCCGCTAACAAGCTATCACGAGTAGGTCGAAATAACCCGCTTAGAGACATCTGAATCGAGTAACTGGAACATGGTGCTTGGGTTGTCATTAGACCTGTCCATGGGCCGGGCGGCCCGGCCCGGCCCGACGGCCCGCCCGAAATATAAGAGGGTTTGGGTAAAAATATAGGCCAAAATAATAAATATATTTTTTATTTTTATTTTTGGCCTCGGGCACCACTTTTTTGGCCCGGGCCCAGCCCGACCTGGCCCGAATATAATAAATATATTTTTTATTTTTATTTTTTAATTTTAAAATACTTTTAAAATAATTTTTTTTTATTTTTTTTATTTTTAAAATAATTTTTTAATGTTTATTTTAAAAATGGGCCGGGCCGGGCTCGGGCTTATGATATTTTTCCCGGGCCGGGCCTGGGCAAAATTTTAGGCCCATATTTCGGGCTGGGCTGGACTCGGGCCTAAGAGGCGGGCTGAAAATTTTTTCTGGGCCCGACCCATGGACAGGTCTAGTTGTCATCTTGTCTCGCGTAAAAAAATTCGAAAATGTCCTAAGTACACAAAAAATTATTATTATTATAAATAAAAATAAATTAGGGGTAGGTCTATCAAGCTCTAATAAATTCTGAAATATATTTACTTACTTCTTAGGCTAGCCTATTTGAGATGTTAATGTGCTAGGATTAAATTGTTAAATTGTGCAAACCATGGGGGTCAAGTCCTATTATGGGGGGAATTTTTCCTTTTACAGATACATGCATAATGCTCGAAGACTAGCATGAACTAAGTAGGGGGATTTGATTAAATGCTAAAATTACATATTTTATGTAATTAAAATGGTTAATTTATGAGAGTGCACCACTGATTTTTCCATGTTTATATTGAATTTTGTGCAGGTGTGCAATTTGGGGCTAAATAGAAGAAAAAGGAAACAATTGGGCTAGATTGAAATAATGAGCAAAGAAGGCGGGCCAAACAAGAATTTTTCCAAGATGCAATTAGCTGAAATTCTATGTTGACTTAGTGGGAGATTATGTAGGGATTTTTTGTATCATGGAATATTTTATTTCCTTGATTTTCTATGGTTAGTGGCTCTTAATTTGGCAAAGCCACTAGTATAAATAGGGGCTACTATGTTCATTCATTCATCAAGTCTTGAATCAAGTTATAAATCAAGCTTTCATCTTTGAATGCAATCTTTTCTTCATTTCTCACGTAGCATTTTGTTGTTTTTAGTTTCTTTTTCTTCAATTTATTAATTCCTAGTTAGCCACCAACTTAAGCCATTTGCAATTCCTTTTTCAAATTCCCTTTTCATTTCCAGTAGCTAACCATCCATTTTAATATATTACTAAATTTCTAGCCCCAATATTTAACCAGGCCACCCATCCTTTTCACCCATTTTACTTTATCTAATATATGCCCAACTCCAATATACCCCAAACCTTAGTTAACTAAATCCATTTTCAGCTTTAGGTCGAAATTAGCCTCTTCAAAACCCGTGAGTTACGAACCCGAGCAATTTAACTCCTAAATTCCAGTTTTATTATTTCTCCGGATTAAAAGTATGATTTTGTCAACTCACAAAGTCAGATCAACACTAATTCAAAAAAGACATCGTTTGATTAAGTGTGGTTAGACGTATAGTTGGAATTCCGAAAGGATCGATTGTCTAATCGGATTTCTGTGAACACATTGGCGTGCCAAGTGGAGATTGCTATTTGGTTCCGTCAAGGGAAGTAGTAACCGGATTTAAATGTCCCACGCGGTAGAGGACATTGGTTCGAGCTAGGCTCTTCTAAAACGCAAAGCTGCAGGAGTTCTAAATCACGAACGTTTCGTTGGTTGTTCGATCGGTAAGGGTTAGTTATTGGACGTTCCATAACTAATTTACACAAGGAAGAGTTGGTGTCTGAGGCGTCCTTGGTAGCTATAACTAGTTTATTGGAAAAGAGAAGTTCATCTAATTTCGAGGACCGGTTCAAAGACGAGGAAAAACCCGTGCCTAATGCTGAGCTTAGTTTAATTAATTTTTCTTCAGATCTATTTAACTGTTTTTATTATTTTATTTTCAGCCTTTACTTTTCACGCATTTTTTTCCTATTTATTTCAGGTTCCAGGTTTTCAATTTTATCCTCCCCCCAAATTTCTTGGGCATGACAACTGCCTAGACACAAATCTGGTCAAGAGAGAAATAATTTGCAGTAAACCCAGTCTCTGAAGGATCGACCCTACTCCCTATACTGCTTAAATTGAAAATTAGGCGTAGGTTTATATTGGTGGAATCGACACCCATCATAAAATGATTAAATTGCAAAACAATCAAAAGTCTACAAAAATAATTCAAAAGGCTAAAGTGGTCAGTTGACTTCCATTTTGTTAGTTAATTCTTGGATTAGGTGTATAAAGGGTTCAAACTCCTAATTAGATCAATTTTACCTCTCACTCACCATTTTACCCAATTAAACGATTTAGTCTAGTTTATCTCTTGATCTTACCATTCTAAATCGCGACAATCGAACTGGTTCTCGATAGGCTCTTCTCTCGGTCTCACCTATCTAAATGTTCACCTAGACGCCTCAATTCTAGGCTTCATAGTTTATTCAATTTAGTCTAGTTTTTACAATTTAGTCCCTAACCCAAAAACTAATCATGCAACATTTCAATCGCCAACTACCATGAGGTTTTGGCACATCCCGAGATCGGGGCGAGAAGTTTTGATTGTGTTAAGTGAAGGTTCACTAGAATTTCAATGAACGGGGATTCCTAAAAATTGGGTGAACTGGGTGTTCGCCAAGAGATGTTTTAGTAAGGGGTGTTTTGCCAGCAACAATGTACGGCACATGAATTGGTAAGGCGTTCACTAGTTTCACTGTGAGGCAAGTTCGCTAATGTGTTGGCGAGCGGGGGTTCGCCAATCTTATTGCAAACTAGGTTTAACAGTCAAAGATACAATCAGACTCAAATTAGGAAATAAAAATATAGTGTATCTAAGAACACTTTACGTACAAATAACAACTTTCCTAAGTCAAGTAGGGTATCCTAAGATTTCCAAGACTCTTAGGGCTATAAATATGACCCTTAATTCTGTGAAATTCTTCACTGAATATTCTATTATCAAAGTCTTTGTTCTAAGTTCAGTTCGTAGCCAATTTTTGTCCATCTTCAACCCCTAGGCTGAAAATTTCATGGAGAAACCATGTCTAGGGTTTTTCAAGCTTCCAAGCTCGATTGTAAGTTCGTTGTATCCCTGTTTTTAATGATTTTTACATTTTTGAAATCCTCGTAACAATATTTACCTATTTTTACCATTGTTTTGAACTAGGGTTTGTGTTTAAAAATTTACTCATGAATGATATGCATGTATTTTGATATTTTATGGAAGAATATGAATGTTTTGAGTGTGATAAACGATTTGTACTAAGTAATTTTCGATGAAAATGCCTAAAAGGATTAATTTGTAAAAGTTATAAATATGTCACAAGTGTGTGAATAAGTGAGTATTGTGGACTACTATAGTTATGAAAATGGTTCATCTAGGCCTAAAATGCAGGGAAATTGAAAAAAAATTATTTTACGAGCCTAGGGGCAAAATCATAATTTTGTAAAACTTTAGGGGCAAAAACATAATTTTACAAAAGTATGATTTTTGGACTAGAATGAATAGTGTGAAGGTTATATAAGTTAAATGTATTGTTATAAATGAATAAATACAAGAAATTGAAATTGATTGATAAAAAGAAAAGTGAGAAAAAGTGAAAAATTCCCAAATGAACCTTTAGAATAAAAAGGGATATGAATGAAGTGACAGAAATGATCACATGTGTGGCACGGATTGTGTGTAGGCCACTATGTAAAAGTGAAAGTGATTGTCACGTGTGTAGTACTATGTGCAGGCTACTACGTGTACTGGAATGATAGGTCGCATGTGTAGTACTATGTGCAGGCTACTATGCGTACCGGATAGTTTCGATCACGTGTGTAGTACTATGTGCAGGCTACTACGTGGATCAAATGGTAATGGTCACATGTGTAGTACTATGTGCAAGCTACTATGTGAACTGAACATCATTGATTAGTAAGGTAGTTGCTATGTGCTGATTCCATCGGACATCATTGATTAATAAGGTGGTTGCTATGTGTTGAATCCATCGAGTATCTATTATTATTCCGAAGTGTTCATCGGGAAATTGACTAAGTGTAATTGAATAATGAATATATGTGTGTAATTCAACTGAATATCAACCTAGAAATGGAAAAGTGAATTTTGAATTGAATTGTGATTGAAAGTGAAAAAGTGAAATTATGAAAGAGTACATTTAGCAATAAAACAGTTTAGAAAACAATAGTTGTGTGAGATTGAAAAATCACCAAAAATGGTGGAGATTCAATTAGAGACTGAATAATATATGAAATTGAAGCTGAATGAGTCTATTTTTACATAAAAGCAACAGAGCAAGCAAAAGAGTTATATATTTTGAGATATTTGAAGTTAAGTTAGACAGATTCAGAATGAGTTCTGAATCCCCTATTCTGAATTTGGAAAATTGTAAAAAATTGTACAAAAATAATTATGGGATTATATTTTTAGAATCCTTAGTGAATATATTTTCAAGAGAAACAAACAGAAACAATATCTGAATTCTGTACAATTAGATAATTAATTTTTAGTGAAGATAGGTCAGAACTATCAAGTAGTGAAATAGGGGAAACTTTAAAGAATAAAATGTACTATTTGGCTAAACCAAAAATTTTGAAAATTTTATACCAAGAGGACATGTGAATCTAGTTTCGGGGAAAATTTACATATCTTAATTTGGAGTTTTGTAGCGCCAAGTAAAAATAATTTAGTGACTCTGACTCGAATAGACAACTTTGAATATACATGTGAGTGAATAGTAAAATTGTAGTTAATGTTGTTTAAGTGTGTTATGCACATTAAGGATCTAGAATGGAGAGGAGGAGGAGGAAAATTGAAATAAAATATGAATGATTTGTGTATAATTGGTCATATGCTCGATTATAATCGATAAATGATTAAAAAGAAATGATATTTATAATTGTGCATTATTAGTTATAGTTAAAGTTCATGTGAGAAAATAATGTTTCATAGTATGTGTATGTGGCATACTTGGTATATGATTTGGTATGTAGCAATGTCAAAAATGGTTTATGAATTAACTCATGTTGATAAGTTTGAAACATAAATAAATGTGGTGCTTATCCATGCTTATAATGCTTATACTATATGTTTATTTGGCTAGCATGTTTGGTGTGTATACTTAGGCTTTGGCCAAGTTGTGGCTGGATTACGCCACATTAAATTTATAAAATTATGCATTGAGATGTTAAATGTCTAGATGAAAATATGCTTGTGATCATAAAAGGGTGGTAAGGTTTAAAGTTTGTAATCTTTAGTAAAATGGTTTATCATGTGGTTAGTCTTCAAAAAGGCTAGCTTGCGACTACGGTTTAGTGTAATGTTTATATCTTGTGTGATATGCATAGGAAACGAGAGTGGAAAGGAAATGAAATACTAGGTTCATGCTTGAAGTGTAAAATGATGCAAAAAGGGGATGTTAAGTTAAACGATAAATATGTATTAGTATTGAACTTAATGCAATTGAATTGTACGTGAATTAAATGGAAATTACAAATGATATGATTTGAATTAAATGAATTATTGTGGTATTGAAATGTATATTGGATTGAGAAATTGAATTGAATAGTGAAAATGAGAATCGTGAATTAAATGAAATGGAAATGAAGTATTGAATTGCATGAGTATGTATTGGGTCTCAGAAGCCCTATTTGTTACAAATATAGTATTTTGAAGTTACAACGTGAAGATTTATAAAAGCATGTTAAAAAATTGAAGAGTTTAAATTTGAATGAAATTTTATAACTCGGTTTAACATGTTTATAAGTGTATGTATTCTGGTAATGCCTCGTACCCTATTACGGCGTCGAATACGAGTAAGGGGTGTTACAATGTGACATCGCCAGATTCGGTCATAACGTTTAGACTGGATTTGGGGTGTTACAGAATTAGCCAAACCATCTACCAGTAAGGATAAAGGCAAAGCTAAACTTGTTTAAGTTTTTCCATTTTTTTCGATGAGTGATCAGGGATTCCATGTGAGTATGTTCTTATTAAGTTTTCAAAAGTGTGAGTGACTAATAATTGTCAGGTTATGTGAACTACCATGGGTTTTCAAAAGTATTTCTCTCATGTGTGCTAATGGCTATGGTTTCTAAAAAGAACCCTATTTTTGAAACCCAAAAGTAAGTTTTCCAAAAAAAATTTGTTTTAAGCTACAAAACTCTATTTTCAAACACAATTTTGAAAATATGAATTTAAGTTCAGTTTGTGTAAGCTTCTAAGAGAGTTAAAGTTTTCAGAATGTTTTAAAGAAACCGTTTTATAAGTTGTGTATCAGCCAAGCTCCCTATGCCGGCTCTCTATGATAAGAAGTTGTATATTAGCCTGGCTCCATGAGCTTTCTATGTGCTCCTTTACAAGCATGAGCTTCCTATATGTCTCATTGTGACACCCCAAACCCAATCGGGACGGACCAGCCCAAATTCGAAGCATTACATTAGCCACCGAAGTGACTCTCCGGCTAATCACCTCCCAAGACACACCCCGACCTTATAACACCTCAATCTTTTCTATTTATTAGTTATTTATTAATCCGGAAGCAATTTGTGAACCAATTTTAAACTTTTTATAAGTAACTTAACCTATGGCATTTTTGTCATGTTACCACCTACAGTTAAAATAACCTGAATTTAGATCTAAACATTTACCAACCCTCTTTTAGTCAATTTATGTAAGCCTTAAAAATTTCAAGTTAATCCAAGTTTATTTTCTATGTCTAATTCAAGTTTTATCATTAAGAACTAAATTGTAATGATTTCAAACTATTAGTATTATGCCCGAATATTAAATTGAGTGCGTTTCTAACAAATTTTATCAATTACAAGTCTAATCCTAAAATTTTATCAAGTTTCCTTACCATTTAAGGCTCTAATTAAACTTATCAAGTTACAGGACTAAATTGTAATTTAAATGGACTAGAGAACCAATTTAAAAAGACCAAAATTCAAACCCCCAACAGTCCACTGCGGGTTTTTTTTTGTGTGCAAAAAATTCAATTTTAAACCCAATTTTGAGTATTTTAGTGGCCAATTAAACTCGATTTAGTTACAATTAAATATCATACATATTCATACACCTTCAATTGAATTTATATTAAGCCTTAATTAAATAGAATTTAAACATTCAATTTCATGCATATCACCCACCGGTTAATCCAAACAAGTGGTATATCTTAGTTACTAGTAAACCACTTCATGGAAGCTTCATTTAAACAATGGTTAGTGTAAACATCATGCCTTACACATCGTGTTATCAATTACTGGGTTATCAAACAACAATACACCGTAAACTATTCAATAATCAAACTCAAACATGCATATATGATATTATAAAACCATCCAAAATTAAAAATGTCCAAGTCCAATTACAACCAAAATTAAACTAAGTCCCGGAAGTTCCACAATGCCTGATTAACATCTCTAAAACGTGTAACTAAATCTCTATCGAGCCTTAATCTCTTGGGACTCTCTCTCCCAACTCCTCAGCTCCTCAATCCCGTCAGTTATCTATACGAATGTGAGGGTGTGAGCTTAAAAAGCTCAGTGAATGTTAATAAAACGACGAGTAAATTAGCACCCAAATCATGCTTAAATCGAAACCAATCAAATACAGATTTTCAGTCATAATATCAATCCTTAATAGTTCAATGTCATATGCTCAACCATGTATCAAAAATCATAATTAATCATGGCATATAATCATCAATTTAGCATTTAACATTTCATACATTTATATTGGCATATACAATCATGGCTTAATCGGGTGATCATACATCAGATAAACGGATCTCCTTACTCCCAATCAGAATCAGAACCAGTCCCGGATTGAGTGGGCCGAGGCCACATGCTCCCTTATATTGCCTCAAGTCAGTCTCGTTGAGTGTAGACGCAAGTTAAACACTCCCTTATCTACTTCAAATCAGTCCACCTAAAGCCTCATTGCTCACAAATAACATATCAATATGGTGAGTACTCACAAATCCTATGGCATGCCAACTATATCCAATGGATCCACCACGCTTTAATGTCAATATAATCAATCATAACATAATTTCAGTCAATAATATGCTCAATTTAAAGTGCTAAAATACATATGCGAATCATGTAACATAGCCATTTTAACATCAAATTAAATCTAGCATACCAATTACCTATTATCAATGTTCATTTATCAATTGAAATATCAACATATCATGGACCAAAAACTCTAGCATACTTGCTTAGTTCACCATTATAATCGATCAAATCAAGCACATAAAATCACTAGATGCTCACTTACCAACACTTAACAAAAAATTCATAACTTAAACATATATCAATAATCTTGCAAAATTAACCACCCAAAACTCAATTAAATATTTGCAGTCAGTAATTAATCATCCAATTAAGCATAAGTGAGGGTCAACTTATCAAATCGCCCTTTAATAACACTCACCACACAACTAACTCAACCAAGTGATCAACCAAGCAAATCCAAGCTTCAATTTCGATTAGCTTGATCCTCTTCAAGGTTCAGAGCTACAACAGAGATAAATAAATATTACCACCTTTCAAAAAATAAAATAAACACGAATTTTCATTAATTAGGCTACACGAAATTCTCACTCAAAGTTACCTTACCGGATTTGTATCATCAAGTCGAAAACTGATTCCTTACAAAATCGATCACTCCAGCCCTTTTGATTACTTCCAAACATCAATACTAGACCAAATAAACATATACTAAGCATCAATTTCACATTTAAATCAATTTCAAAAAATCCAAAAAATCAGTTCATGAAAACGATGAAATTCGAATTTCTTTAAATTACCTTACAAAACATGTTTAATCTTGATAAAAAAAGATAATAAAAAAACCTTCTAATAGATCCATTTTGAGTTGGAAGATCAATTGGTTTGTGGGTTTCCTCTCAAAATTTAAGATCCACCATTAAAGCACCTTAAGCTATTGAAGAAGATGACATTGATAAAAAAATCATATAATTATCACTCAAATCATGTAAATATGCTTCTAATCATCATAACAATAAGATTAGAAATAATAATTACCTTTGATTCGTTCAAAATCCTTTGATTGAAAATCTTGATTCAAGAATCTTGAGAAATTTCAGAATATTTTTGGTTACTTTTGTAAATAATTTCAGGTGAAAAGAGAGAGTATTTTGAGAAGAAAATTTGTTGAATCTATTCTCTGATGATAGATCTTTAAAACTATGCAAAGAAAACAAATTTTATAGCATTCTAATCTGATGTAAATGGTGTGAAAAGTAAGATAGATGCATTTTGTTTCAAACTGAAACAACCCACCATAAATTTAAAAATTGGGAAATTTGCCCAATGGTCACTCTCATATTTTCCTTACTTTATCAATTGATCCTTTCCCTACAAAATTTTGAATTTAAATGTTTATTTTCCAAATAAATACTCCAAAATTTCCCTTATTTTACAATTAAATCCAGTTTAATTAATATTTAAATTTAACTCAAATTAACCCCCAATAAAAATTATTTTAAAATTCTTTTTCGACCCAAATTAAATATTCTCACTAATAATTATTTAATTACTTTAAAATTAATTTTCCAAAAATTTTTTATTTTTTCGGATTATTGTTTAATTAATTTTAGATGAAATTGACCTCCTAAATTAAATTAAAAATTACTATTAACCCAATAAATTCCTAAATTCACGCTCGGAAGCCGAAAAATATACCCAAAACTACTAGACCCAGTTTAGGGATATTACACTCATTCTGTGTGCTCCCTTGCGAGCTAGGTTGGGTATGAACATACTCAACGAGACAAAGTGTTGATCTTCAGTGAGTTTATCTCTGGATATGAGCTTTCTGTGACTAGTCTCATTCTGTGTGCTCCCTGCGAGCTAGGTTGGGTATAAACATATCCAACGAGATGAAGTCTTTTGCAAATTGAACCAGTGGTGCGACCTAAGGCCGACTCTGTTATAATATGTGTGAACTGCTCTTGTGACCTAAGGCAAACCTTGTTAAAAGTTTCCTAAAAACAATGCGCGAGCTAGTTTCACGACCTAAGGTGAACCTAGTCATGGGTGTTTAAATGATTTAAAAGTATTGGCCTCACGATTTTAAAGCGAGCTTCTTTGTTTAAAACATGTTTTTTTAAGAAAATATTAATAAGCATTGTTGTTATAATTGCTTTCCCAAAATATGTTTCCCTGATGCAAACTGCGTTTCGCAACCTCACCCGTGAACCCAACACGAAAAACATTTCCAAACTAAAGATTTCTACTATTTTTGTTGGGATCGACACGATTAAGCAACAAGAAAAAAAATAGTGAAATAAATTGAGAAATTGAACACACAAATTTAACGTGGAAATCCCCTCCAAAGAGGATAAAAAAACCACGGGCAAAGATAATTTTATTATAATGGAAAAAGAACGAAGAGTATAAAAGATGGAGATAAAAACTAAATGCCAAAAACCCAAAAACAAATAACCCTCAAAACGTGAACACAAAATTCTCCAATTGTGTTATGAGTTCTAATCTCTAATGGGTGTATTTTCTAAGGTTGTAAAAGAGCCTATTTATAGGCTAAATTTATAGGTCAAATAATAATAAAATAATCAAGACTAATCAGAGTTTGATTGAAACAAATAAACAAAGTTTAACTGAAATATTATTTCTCAAATTTGACTGGAATAGGAGTCATACTCAACAAATCTCCACCTTGACTCATATTTCTACAATGTCATCTTTGCCAAAGCCCGCCACAGGCCTATCTTGAACTATGCAGAGAATTAATTGAGTCGAATCTGTGCTTAGAAATTGGATAACTTCTAGCCTTCGACTTGTACACTGCCGAATTAAAATTAACTCGAGTCTGATTTTCACGAACACAGTGCCCTAACTTTTCAAAACTTGCATCCAAAAAAGAACCTCTCTTCAACGAAACGGTCATACCTTTTCCCCTTCTATGACCAGGTTGCCTCCGCTCCAAACGAGTTAAATTTGACTCCGTAACGGACGAGGGATGTTCGATTTCACCAGTCACTGTAGAACCTTCCAAAATATAAAGACTGTCTATTCTTTTACCTTTTAACAAAACGAGAGCTCCAAGAGATACTTTAATATCGCTCGACTCGATGTTGATTCTGCATCCTTTCAAGTCTAAAATACTCAATGAGATGAGATTCTTTCGTAAATCAGGTACATACCTGACATCTGAGAGTGTCCTAATCATCCTATCGTGTATCCTAATTTTAATAGTACCAATACCAATTACCTTACTAGATGAATCATTTCCCATGCGCACAACTCCACCTTCAACCGAACTGTATGTAGAGAACCATTCTCTATTGAGACACATGTGGAAAGAACATCCCGAATCTAGAATCCACTCGGACGTGAGCTTGGAGTTATCACTCGTTGACACTAATAAGAAATCATCATCGCTTTCATCGGCCAAATTAGCACCAGCTATATCTTCCTCGTTACTCTCAGCAGCTCTTTTATTTCGCAGTTTATAACAATCTGCTTTGACGTGGCCTAACTTTTTACAATAGCGACACATGTTGTCTCGTTTCTTTGATGCTACCAAAATGGAAGCTTGCCTATCTGCCTTGTTATCCAAACCAAACTCATTTTTGAGTTTGTCTCTACTCAACAAATGACCCTTCACATCTTCGAACGAGAGTTTGTCTCTGCCATAAATCAAGGTCTCCTTTAAAGACTTGTATGAATGGGGTAAAGAGCACAATAATAGCATAGCTTGATCTTTATAGTCAATATGAACCTCAACGTTCTTTAAATCATTTAAAATAGTAATGAATTGACTGATGTGATCTCTAAGAAGCTCACATTCGTTCATGCAAAATGTAAATAGACATTGTTTCAACACTAAACGGTTAGCCAGAGACTTAGTCGCATAAAAAGTTTCTAACCTTTTCCACAATGCGGATGAGGTCTTCTCCATCAATACCTCCTGCAATACCGTATTCGTGAGGCACAACTGGATTGCAGACAATGCCTTTTCATCAAGCTCTTCCCATTCTGTTTGATTTAGATTCTCAGGTTTTTTCCCGGTAACAACCTTTTTGAAGCCAGTTTGAATTAGAATTGCCATCATCCGAACTTTCCACAGATTAAAATTTGTCTCACCATCAAACTTCTCAATTTCAAACCTTATTACTGCCATCTCTGAATGAGATGATCTATAAAAATTAAACTAGCTCTGATACCACTTGTTGGGATCGACCCGATTAAGCAACAAGTAAAAAAATAGCGAAATAAATTGAGAAATTGAACACACAAATTTAACGTGGAAAAAATCCTCCAAAGAGGATAAAAAACCACGGGCAAAGATAATTTTATTATAATGGAAAAAAAAACAAAGAGTATAAAAGATGGAGATAAAAACTAAATCCCGGAAACCCAAAAACAAAGAACATCAAAAACGTAAACACAAAATTTTCTAAAGGTGTTATGAGTTCTAATCTCTAATGGGTGTATTTCCTAAGGTTGTAAAAGAGCCTATTTATAGGCTAAATTCATAGGTCAAATAATAATAAAATAATTTAGACTAATCAGAGTTTGATTGAAACAAATAAGCAGAGTTTAACTGAAAGATTATTTCTCAAATTTGACTAAAATATGAGTCATACTCAACAATTTTCACACTCTATTTTTAAGCATAACCTAATAGTTTCTAATTATTCACCGAGTTCGCAATAAATAACTCATTTCTTACTTCTTCTTAGGTAAGTATGTCGTAGATATCATTGGTGAGGTCGCTAATGTAACAACCCGTTTTGTAATGGTGACGAAATAGTGGTTTCGGGACCACAAATTTTCGTCATGTTGACTTGTAAATATTATTTATAGAATATTTATGGATTCATTAGAGTTATACTAAAATTTGGTTAGGAAGTTTTATAATTTAAGTATTTAATTTAGAAAAAAGGACTAAATTGAAAACAGTGAAAAACTTAGTGATTATTACATTTAAATGATTAAATAGCTTAATTACTAAATTAGGAGGGACCTATGTAGCAATTAGTTCTTATAATTAACATTGGACAACATTATGGATGAAAATTATAAAATAATACATGTTTTAATGGGAAAATGGTAAATTTTATAAAATAAAAATAAAAATTAAATGAAGTAAAAGATACTTTCTTCTTCATTTCTCTTCTTCATAACCGAATACTCATGGTTTCTTAAGCTTAGAGAATCATCCAAGTTTAATCCCTTGCATGTGAGTGATTTCTCTACCCGTTTCTTGTAAGTTTTATGTTTTTGATATCGTTGCAACTAGGTCCAGCTAGCCTATACCTTTATTTTTGAATCTGTTAAAAATTGTAGAAGTTGCTATTGATGAATCTTGAATTTTTTTAATGATAACTAAGAGTTTGAAGCTTTGATTGTGGCATTTGGTTGTTTTGTGAAGTGATTTTTGTTAGATTTTGATTTAATGATTAAATTATTAAAATGTTAAAATTTCAAGGTTTAATGGTGAATTTGATGTTTAATAGGGACTGTTTAAGGGCCTAAAATATTCGGCTGTAATCTGATTCCTAGAAAATGTTCAATTTGATTATTTTCGGGTTAATGGACTAAATTGCAAAAATTGTTAAAGTTAAGGGAAATTGTGTAAATTCAATAAATAAAAGGGTATAAAATGTAAAGTAAATTGGAATAGGAAATGTAAGTTAATAATTGGGAATTTTATATTTTAGATCAAGACCCTGTTGATTTACGAGGAAATGAGAAAATAGTAGAACAGTCATTGAACTTCTGCAACTATTACAACTTAGTCCAGGTAAGTTCGTTCGGTTTATAATTTGATATTTATATGAATTGTAATATGAAATAATGTGAATTAGTTGATTTTAATTGCTTAATTGATGTTATAGTGTTGTTGAAAAATTGTTATTGAAATTCGATACTTGCACCGGATGAACGCGAGATAGAGTATGATTGAATGACGACGTGTTATGGAGGGGTTGGAGTGGAGGTTGATATGGTGTAATATATATTCTTCCGAGTATACCAAAGTTTAGCATTTGTTGTGAACTCTCGTGTTATATTATCGTGATCTGGCGTGTTTTCAGTTGGACAACTCTTATGAGTGATTGACGTGTTTCAGTTGGATTATCTATGTACTCGTATTTGTAAGTCATTCATCAGGTCGTAAATCATGGTATTATAACATACTTAATGATTATGAAAGACATTATGTGTATTTGACACCTTGAATTAACCCGTTATGTTTATATGTGTTTTCCGGAGATTATGGTTTGAGCTTTGAATTGAATTATGAAATTCACCGATTTAATATTGCGGATGACAGGAAACATTTGTTGTTAAATTGTTCTTGATTGAATTGTTATGTTTACTTCGGTAAGATTTATTGTTTCTATACAACGAACTTATTAAGCTTCAATAAGCTTACTTGTGTTAATTTCTGTTCTTATAGATACTCTTGAAAGTTGGACTATCGGATCAACACTCAAGTCACATAATCCACCTATTTTCGGTAATTTTTAGAACGTTTTTTTTGGATTATATGGCATGTAGTAGACTTGTTTCTCATTGCTATTGTTTTGATATGTAAATCTTTAAAGTATGATCTTAAGTACAAGTAGTTAACTTATAATGATATATGTGAATGAAGGAAGATGTTTTTAGTACAAGTTTATAGTATGTGTTATATTGAAATGTTGTGATTTGAGGTGCATAGGATAGGCATATTGGTTGGGTGTTAAGTTGTGTGAATTGACATGTTTAGGTTGATAATTCATATTGTTGTATAATTGTGTATACTTGTGGTACCAATGAGGGTACATTGGTTAGGCACTTCAGATAGTTGATTTAGCATGTTTTAAGCTTGTATAATGTTAATTTGAGTAGGTTTAATGGCTGGTAAATGGATTACTTAGGGTCCAAGTAAGCTTGAAATGGTAAACTTGGCATTTAAGGTTCATTTAGGTGCACACGGCCTGGGACACGCCCGTGTCACTTGACCGTGTGCCACACACGGTCTAAGGCATGGCCGTATGTTTTAACTCAATGTGTTACACGGCCTAGCACACGGCCGTGTGTCACAAGTCAGAGAGTTACACGGCCGCATGGCCTAACTCAGATGTGATTGGTTGGTATTAATAAGGTTAAACTATTTAATATTATGACGTTAAATGTTTTGAGGTTAATCGGTAATGCTCTGTAACCCTAGTTTG
Organism: Gossypium hirsutum; assembly: GCF_007990345.1. NCBI lineage: Eukaryota > Viridiplantae > Streptophyta > Magnoliopsida > Malvales > Malvaceae > Gossypium > Gossypium hirsutum. Next base: position 30,940,581 of record NC_053438.1, on the reverse strand, counting down.
GCGACAGATACGGGTTAGAGGTGTTACAGATGATGTGGCGTGGTGTAATCCTGAGCAAATATTGGTGAACCTGGGATAAAGGTGATGGGATTACTGTTATGGGTTTTAGGAATTTTTACTATATTTCTAATTTTGTGATTATGACAATGATAATTAAAGTCAAGATGTTTTATTATGTTTAAATTCCGGTATATTAATTTGCGAACCATTTTTTAAAGTATTTGACTATTTCATAAATAAAAATTGATGTTATCCATGCATGAGTATAATGCGATTTATTTTTATGCGTGCCTTATTTACATGTGAACCCCTATAGTGGTTGTTTTGTTACACGCGAACCACTAAAATGTGCAAATCCGTGTATGTTTGCAAACATATGTTTTATGCAAAACTTACTAAAGTATGATATCCATTTCATGCATGACCCCTTGGCTGTGAAGCTTGTTTATTTACAAAAGCATGTTGCTTCTACGACCTGATGATATTATGCAAACCCTTAGGTTATGTGTTTTGACTGTAGCATTTCATAACTCAGGTCCGACGACCAGATCGGGTTATGAGTGTTACAGTATAAAAGGTTAAAATAAAGATTTGGTTGAAGTGGTAAAGAAAATATTTTATAAATGTCAATGGTATGAGTTCAAATATGTTAGCTTGATTAATCAATCTGAAATCACCAAAAGGGGGTGAATTGGCATTTAAAAAATTGTGGAAGTTTCAAAGAAAAATATAACAATTAAACACAACGATTTAGAGTGGTTCGGCCTCAATTGCCTACTCCACTACCTTAGTTTTCTACTACTAATAATTTTTCTAAATTCACTAATTTGACTAACCTTTGAGGACAAGATTTAACCTTACAACTCCCTTAAGGTTTCTACCTAAACCTTAAGATAAAACCCTCTTTAAGAGTGATACAAATAAGCAAACTAAGAATTAATCCTTACAAGATTGGATTGTTTACCAATTGAGCAAAAATGAAATAAGAAAACACTTGAGCTGAATAAATAACAATAAATGCCCACAAGTGTGCACAAGAATAGTATGAAAACTTTAAGTACAAAGGTTGATTGATTGAAATTTTTTGCTTGGATAATCTCTTTTGTTGTTGTTGAGCCTTTGGAAGATGGTATTTATACTCCCAAATTGATTTCGAACCGTCGTGGTTGTTAAAATATTGAATAGAGCCGTTCGAGATGAAAATACCAGTCATTAATGTCACTTGCAACAAGAGGTATTGATACTTTTTGTACGATTACCAATACTATTAGTATTTAATGTCTAATTTAGTGACATTTGGAGCCATCAATATCGATACCAAATAGGATGTATCGATACCGTATCGATACTTGATAAATACTTTGGATGTCAGAATGTCAATTCTATATCGATATCGAAAAAGGTATCGATAAAAGTATACCATTATTGATACTTGAATAAATTTATCGATACCAAGCAAAAGGTATCAATACTGTATCGATACTTGGTAAATACCTTAAAAAATGGAATGTCATTTTCGTATTGATACCGAAAAATGTATCGATAAACTTGTGAATCTATCGATACTCAATTAAATTTATCGATACTTGACAAAAAAATATCGATACTTTTTTGTCTGGAGCAGTTTTAACATTTTTGAAAGTTTGTTTAAATAACATGGCCTTAAAATATTTTCTAAGTATTAGTTCAATAATATTTTTTTTAGATATCATTTGAAATAGAATTTTTGTTTTTTGTCAAGTTTTGTTTAAAATGATTTTTATTAAAAAATCTTGCTTCAACAAAATCTCGATAGTTGCAAATTTTATATTGATTTTTTAAAAAAATTAAGAAAAGACAGAAATACTCTCGCAATAATATAATTTATTTAAATATGTAAAGATGATTTAAATAAATTTTTTATTGAGTTGGTTTTTAGTTGACTCGTGAAACTAACTCAGTCATACACTTCAAAAATAATACTAAAATTGGTCACACTTACGATGTGGGCAAAATTTATACAATAATGAATATAGGTGGAGTGGTAATGAATTTGTATTTTAATGCTATTGAATATCTATTTGATCTTTTAATTTGTAATTTATTTTATTTAAAGATGATAAAAAAATACGAAAAGATAAAAGTGTTATATAATAGTATTAATTATAATTTAAAAGAAAACATATTTCTCTACTTTTGTACTAAGTTGGTGACTCGATCAATGTTGAGAGCAACTTAGTAAATCATTTAAATATATAAAAACAAAAAACAAAAGTACTCTCGTACCAATAGAATTTATTTAAAATATGTAAGGATTATTTTAATAATTTTCTTGGTTGAGTTGACTCGTAACACTAACTTAATCACACATTTAAATAATAATACTAGATTTTGTCACACCTATTATGTGGATGAAAGAAAATATTTTAAAATTTATTAAATAATGAATATAGCGGACTAATGATGAACTTGTACTTTAATGCTATTGAATACATGTTTGATTTTCGAATTTTAAATTTTGTATTTAAAAATGATTTAAAAGTATGATTACAATAATTTTAATTATAATTATAATTTTAAAAAATATTTTATAATTTTATAGTTGAGTTGATGACCCGAATAAAATTGATACCAACTCATAAATTAAATTAAATATAAGTATAGGGTAAATAGTATAGATAGTTATTTTTTATTTTTTATATTAGATAAAGGAGCTTTTATAATTTTTATTATGAAATAAAGAAAAATACTTTTTTTTCACAAAAGAAATAGAATAAACCAAGAAATGAAGGGACTAGATACTTTTAATAATAAAAAAATTACAACGTGTGGTTTGATACATAATTTTCAAAACTCTACTTATTTCTTGTACGAAACGTGAGCTAGGCTTACATCAATCATATATTATTATTTAAAAGTTTACATTAAATATAATTAAGCTTAAATAAAAATTTATTCATAAAATAAGCATTTTGTGTAATTACGAATTTAAAATATGGACATGTGTTTAAAAATAGTATCTAATAAGTAATGAAACATATGAATTGAAACTAATTAATTATAATAGCATAGGAAATATGTAGGCAAGTATAATAAAATTTAAATACATGAATACATTAGATTAGGATTATTAAATAAACACAATTATTGATCATGGTGTTATGATCAATTATAAATCAATTTATGACACCATCTCAATCAACAACAATTGATGGATAAAATTAAAATATATAGAGTTTTGATTGAGTAAGGGTTTTGTTCACCCAATGGACATGAGTTCAAATCCTATAATATGGTACATGATGTGGATATTTTTAGCTTTTTATTTATGGGTGTAAAAGAGCATCTGATGATAAGTAAGAAATTGCATGGTCTAAATCAGACTAAGCAAGTGGGACAGAGAAGTACCCTCTCTTCTCAAAAACTCATAAGATGTAACCTTTTCCGTTAGTAGGAAAATGCTATCATTATCATTACATGGTCCCTCCCTCACAAGAACAAATAATTTGTTGATTAATGGTCCTCATTTTCAAGATTCTCACTTTCTTAAGTTATACAATACAACTCACTCTTTTCCTACACTACCATTTATTTCTTTTTGGATTGTGATTAGGATAACAACCTAATGTAATATTTTGAAAAATTATTTCACTTTTTAATTTTAGAAAAAAATATTATTTTAGTCCTTTATTTAATTTTTAATTTTTTTAATTTATATTTTTTTTATCATCACCCTAATATAGATGGAAAAATTAACGTTTTTTTAACTTTATTGACGTGGATTGTCACGTAAATGACATATCAACATTTAATTAATTTTTTAAAATTTTAAAAATTCAAAAGAAGATATTAGAACAATTTTTTAAATTAAAAATTATAACAAAATTATGTTTTAAATTTTTAAAAAAATAATAAAGAATTGACATATCATCCGTGTATATGCCATGTCAGCAAAGCTCACAAAGGTTTCACTTTTCCATCTATTTTAAGGAGTTTTGATAAAAAAAATACAAGTTGAAAGAAATAAAAATTAAATGAATAGCTAAAATAACCTCTTCTATAAAGTTGGAGAGTTAAAAAAGTTAATATAGCCTAATTAAATTATTAAAGTTTTATCATAAAGGAAAAATATCCTCCTTCAATTTTTTTTTGAGAGGATGGTGTTTCTTTATGAAAATAATAATTTTGTGAGCAAGTAATTTCTAAAAATATTATATATTTTTAAAAAAATTATAACTTGTTTCAATATGCATTCATAATTATAATTATAATTCTAAGCAATTAACTACCAAACGCACCAATAGTAAATAGTTTTTGTGTGATTTAATCTAAAGACGAGACGAGAATTCTTGATCAATAAATAATGTTTAAAAGGACAAATATTTTAAAATTTAATAATTTCCAAAGTTTGTTAAAATTTATGAATAAACCTAAACATTTAATAAGTGAAGGCTTGAGTTGTTTATTGTATATAATGAAGTTGAGTCAAACATACTAATTTATATTTTCTTAGGAAAAGTGAAAATTTGAAGGAAAACAATGCCAAATATCATTGTCTTGATGTACCAACAACCAAAGTGTAGTTTTTAATTTTTTTTTTTTAAAATCTATTTTTTTAAATTACTTATTCATGTTCTTGGATCTAAAAACAACCACCAAAACCAAAAGATTGAAACAAAGACGAGATTTGCAGTCATCACAGAGATTCTAAAAAACCTTAAGAAATGTCTTAATTTCTTCAAAAAGACCAAACCAAACACACTTTCCCTTTTTAGTAAGTTTTCTAATAGAACAGAACCAAATTTATCCTTCAGCCCCCCCCAAGCTTTCCTTTTTTTAGTAATTCCCTCCCTCTAAATTTCTGGTTTTCTTTTATATATATTTACACAGATTCAAGGAGCTTCAGATATTATAGGTTGGGATAATTAAAACTAGATTTTCTTTTTAGTCTTTGGAATTTCATTTCATTTCAGTTTAATTTCATTTGAATTTAATAATAATATTTGCCAATTCCGGGAATTTCTTATGTTACTTTGTTACATCATATTTTAGTAAAAGTATTTTCTTTCGATTGGGAACACTTTTCATAGTCTTGAATTTGATATTTGGTCCATTTCACCTAAATTTTCATTTCATATTTTTTGGGTTTTTACTAGGAATATACATATAGTGTATAATTGGATGAATCTGAGGTGGGTTTTGTGAGCAAGTGTTAATTGAAAGCAGTGTACTTTTCTTGCAGTGATTTGCGGCGGCTTTGGAGACACTGAAACTTCAGTTGTCATCTTCTGTTTTACTCAATCAGGTCAGTTCTTCTTGAGCTTTCCATTACTATATTTAGAAACTCTAATTTGTTAAATTAGCTTAAGATATGTGTTTTGTTGGTTTATACATATATAGCATAGTGATGAAGTTTGATTTACCTTTGTGGGTTGTTCAGGTTGGGAACAGTTTGGCTTTGGGTAACTTTTGTTTTTGGAAAATTAGAGTTCTTGGTGTTTAAAAGGGTGGAAAAATAGATGAAGTTGTTGGGGAAATTCCTGGGTTTTTGGAAGAATAGTAGGGAAGATTTCTGGAATGCAAGTGTTAGACTAAGTGGAAGATTTTTCATAGATCTCTAGCATTTGCTTATTTATAATTTGAAGTTAGGTTGGTTAAGGGTTTTTTATTTTATGAAAAAAATGGAGCTCCCCTTTTCATCTAAAGAAAAGGGACATGGTTATTGGGTTCCTCCAAGAGCTCAGATGGAGGGTGGTGAACAGTTTGATGGTACTGCCCAGAATTTGGTTTCTGAGGATCCTTTCAGCTTTTCCGAGCTCATGAACTTCGATTCTTATGCTGGGTGGTGTAATAGCCCTGCAGCTATTGATCAGACGTTTGCATCCTTTGGCTTGTCCTCCTATCCACCCTTGCCTTATACCTCTTTTGACACGTTACATATTACCGGACCAAGTTCTGGTGCCTTTGCTGAAGCTGGTGATGCATTAAGTGGCATGGATAGTTCTTATAATTTTGCTGACAGAATGGTGTATCAGCAAACAGATGCACACTTCGGTAATTCATTGGATTCTGCAGATGGTGAACTAGGTGGGAGACAAAATAATGGTGGCACTCGACAAAGTAATTCTTTGGTTTTGGCTAATTCGTTGGTTTCTAGGTCGATCAAACGATCACTTGATGAGAGGATGCTTAGAGCACTGTCCTTGTTTAAGGAGTCATCTGGAGGGGGTATTTTGGCACAAGTTTGGGTTCCAATTAAGCATGGAGACCAGTATATGTTGACCACTTCAAATCAGCCATACTTGCTAGACCAGATGCTTTCTGGTTACCGTGAAGTCTCAAGGACATATGCCTTCCCTGCAGAACTGAAACCAGGTTCTTTCCCTGGGCTTCCTGGTCGTGTTTTTATCTCCAGAGTTCCCGAGTGGACTTCTAATGTAATCCATTACAGTAAGGTTGAGTACTTGCGATTTGCACATGCGATCAACCACAAAGTCCGTGGTTCTATTGCCTTGCCAATTTTCGAACCTTCTGAGATGTCTTGTTGTGCTGTGTTGGAACTTGTCACTATGAAAGAGAAGCACAATTTCGATTCAGAAATAGAAAATGTCAGCGTTGCACTCCAGGTTAGTATCTCTCTGTTTTTGTAATTTGTTCAGTTTGCATTTTGGGGTCTGAATGTCTGCATCCTGTTCTTTGTAACCTCAAAACATATCTATATCACTAACTTAGCTACATTACTAGCTTACTTAAACTCCTTTCCAATATATGTCATAAAGAAGATTATCACGGATGTTAAAATTACCAACTAATAATCTGCTATAGTTGTTTCTTCCGTTTGACACCTCTTAATCAGTGATATTTTTGGTTTATTCAATGACATTCATGCGCTCATGACTTATGTCAAATACATCTTTCACTGCTGAAAAATGATGCATTTCTGCTGGAATCTTTGATTATGGAAGTTCATAGCATTTTCTTATATACTATAATGGGCATGAATGGCAACTTGGAAGCTTCTGGTCCAGAAGCTGTAGTTAATGATGGAGAAGAGCTTAGCTTGTCTTGCTTGATGTGGATTTGGGATTTTAATGCTAAAGTTGGATACCTGCTCATTTAAACTTGTTTATTTTATGATTTAAGCTACATTATTTAGACTCGGGGATGAGTGTTGGATCCAGGAATGTGCCTATCGTGCTTAGGCTCATATTTTTACTAAGCTCTTCAATATATTTGGAGGCTCTAACTTCATACTCATGTCTAAATATATGTCGGACACAGGTTTCAGGAATGAAGAATCCAAAACATAGAATATGAGAATTTGTTGAAATGCAAATTCCAATAATCAATATACGATACCTATTCCCAAGTCCGAATAACATAGCTTTTCAAAGAACCTAGCTTTTTTTGTTGCTTGTAAGAGATACTCTCTAACTTGTGCCTTGAAGGTGCTGGTTGAGTTGCTATTAAGTAGCTAATATTTTGCATTCACTAAGCTGTAATAGAAAGTAAAATATACGGATACGAGCACAACATGGAGACACGAATTTCCAGGTAAATACCTGTAATATCTGATGTAATAACAGTATCTACTCATTTATAATATTGCTAGCTGTACTAATGCTACATGAAGAACCCTGAACTATGACATGCTGTAGAGTTTTTTTTTCCTATTTAGAACTTCAATATGATGCAAATCCACACTGAAATCAAAGTGTAATTGGATTTTTACTTGCCGAAAGCATGTTTGGTTTAACATTGTTAAATGTAAGATAAATTTATAGCTGACATTTAATATTCAAGAAGGAGAATTTAAGCCCTTGGGTGCCAAGCTACTATTGTATGCCGAAAGATTTTGCTATTAAATGTTATTTACATAGTATTAGATCTTCGTATTAGGAAAACAGAAAAACAAACTTGAAAGATACCCCATCTACACTGACAACTATAAATGTAGCATATATGCTTGTAAAGTAAATCATGTATGAATTTTAAGGTTCTCAACTGCAAATATTATGGGTAATATCATGAAATTTGTCTTCATCTGTATTATCTGCAGGCTGTGAATTTAAGGACTACTGCTCCTCCTCGACTTCTTCCTCAGGTAGATTAAAACTTATGTATTTCATTTCAGCTGTTACTGAAACGGTCTTTTATGTTGAACTCTTGATATATATACTGCCCCTTTTCTATAATCCCTCTCCTTTCATTTCATTTTCCACAGTGTCTCTCAAGGAATCAGAGAGCGGCTTTAGGTGAAATAGCAGATGTTTTACGTGCAGTATGTCATGCACATAGATTGCCTTTGGCTTTAACATGGATTCCTTGTAATTACACCGAGGAAGCTGCGGATGAAACTACAAAATTACGTGTTCGAGAGGGTGATACCGGCCACGATGGTAAGTGTGTCTTATGCATTGAAGATACTGCTTGTTATGTTAATGACAAAGGGATGCAAGATTTTGTACATGCATGCATCGAACATTATCTTGAAGAAGGTCAAGGTATAGCCGGAAAAGCACTTCAATCGAATCATCCTTTCTTCTCTGCCGATGTGAAAACATATGACATAAATGATTATCCTCTTGTCCATCATGCGCGTAAGTTTAACCTGAATGCTGCTGTTGCAATCCGGCTGAGGAGCACTTACACTGGTGATGACGATTATATACTGGAGTTTTTTCTTCCGGTTACCATGAAAGGGAGTTCTGAACAGCAACTCTTGCTGAATAATCTCTCGGGTACCATGCAACGAATCTGTCGGAGTTTGAGAACAGTTTCAGATGTAGAAATTAGTGGGGAAGGTTCAAATGTTGAGTTTCAGAGTGGAACAGTCCCAAATTTCCCCCTGACGTCTATGTCTAGGAGCTCGGAAACAGTATTGTCTGCTGATAGTGAAAGGAACTCACATGATAGAGTTCCATTGAATGCATCTAATGCAACAAGTGATGGGAAGGAAAAGGATGGCCCTCCTGAACAGGTATTGTGTCAAACATTCTTTCGTTTTGATGTATGATTTTAGTGCTCGACTTACGAAACACATGAATGGTTCTTTTGTTGATTTGTATATAAAGAAGTCTGTATGTTTGATTTGAGCGTTGCACCGACACAGAGGAATTTCATGATCTATGACCCCTTTTTTCTGATATATATTGATTTATATAAAATATCTTATACTGAAGCATGATGAATGTAGACGCCAGATTCTTCTGTCATCCACTCGTAATATTCAAGCTCTCACGCTCGCCTTGTTCATGTATGAACATGCTAAATACATACTTGTGCATCTTGAGTTTATCAACTCTTTTAAACTCTTCTTGAAAGAATCAAATACAACTATTAATCATTGAAATCTGAAATAGACATATTATCGGGACAAAATGAGTGAAATACTTGAACCATTTGTTGTCTGAGACATTATCCATTGGATGACAAAATAGTTGAACAAATAACTATATAATTGTTTGAATACACAACTTTATTTAGTAGTGCTAATTTTTGATGTCTTAATGGCTAGTGTGGAAAAACAAATGTGGTTAGCTAATATCGTAGTACATCTTTTTATAGGCAATGACCAGACTGCGGAGGCACGTAGAGAAGAAGAGAAATACAGCAGAAAAAAATGTGAGCTTAAGTGTTCTTCAGCAGTATTTCTCTGGGAGTCTGAAGGATGCTGCAAAAAGCATTGGTGGTACGCCTTGGGATTACTTGTTTATGTGCATCACAAAATTATTATATTGTTGGTTCGGGTTTGGTTTCTGTAACATTTCTCCATGTCGGGTCGTTGAGTATACTGAATAAGGTCATGCAATGCTCTGAATCTTCATGTTTCTTGCAATACTCCTGTTTGATATTCATATCCAATGCATATTCGGACATGGATATGAGAATATGATCCTCTAAAGAGACCCTCAAAATATATAGGAAAGTTTAGAAAGAAATAAACATACCTGTGTTGGACTGAATCCAAGTAACCTAGATTCTCGTAAACATTGAAATTCTAAACCTCTTTAAATATGTAAAGTTTCCTAAAAGGTTTTCTGTATGAAGCTATGTTCTTGAATGATTCATGTAGTATTGTCTTTCTAAGTTCTTAATATTTCTTGAGTAATCTCCAGATTCTTAAGATAATATCTGAAAGGTTCGAGCTCTTTCTTTTTATGGGTCTGAGATTCTTCAAATCAAATTATGCCTGAAATTTTTTTTGGCTCAATCCAAGGATATAATGCATAATTGTCTCTTATGTATTACAAACCTATGCAACTGGAAATAGTTTCTCAAAGTCCAAGTCTATATACTCTAGCAAATTGTTATTAGTACTAATAATAAGCATACCCATCTTTCTCGGACTTGGGTGTCCAAAATGAGTATGTTTGGAAGGTCATATCCTTATATCTATGTTTTAGTATGAGTCTGAAATGGGTATATAAAGAAAAATTAATAGGCAGAAGAACATTGGAACATATACAAGTGTTGGAAGATTTTTTTCCAGAACTAGTTATGATCAATTTTAATCCATGATTGACCTATGATTTCCTGTTCCTTGTAGTTTGCCCTACTACACTGAAAAGGATATGCAGACAACACGGGATATCAAGATGGCCCTCGCGAAAGATTAACAAGGTGAATCGATCATTACGAAAAATACAAACTGTTCTTGACTCAGTGCAAGGGGTCGAAGGAGGATTGAAGTTTGATCCAGCCACAGGAGCATTTGTTGCAGCAGGTAATGTAATCCAAGAAGCTGATACCCGGAAAACATTAGTATTCTCCAATAGAAACCTTCCCACCCGAGTACCCAATCCTGTCGATCAAGAGAAATCATCGGCACCACTAGCTTCTTGCCCTGACGGGGAAAATTCAGTGGTTAAGTTGGAGGAAGATGAGTGTTCTGTTGGCGGAAACAACCGAGATGCCATAAGGAGTGTGCTCATTCAAAGTACCTTGGACTTTAAGTCAGTTGGTCCAGATTCAAGATCGTTCCAGGCAGCTAGCTTTGGCACTGCAACTTGGACTTGTCCTGAAAATGCAACCACTGACTCTTATGTAGAAGGAGGTCAGAGGTGGGGTTTTAACAATGGAAATCTGAAAGTAGAAGATTCTGACTGCCACTTCGTCTCTGGGAGCTCAAGCTCCTTGGCTGCTGCTGCTGCTGCTTCTGCTGATGAAATTGATACCCGAATGGAGGATGATGACGGGATTGTTGAACATAACCACCAACCTATTTCTTCAAGCATGACAGACTCCTTAAATGGCTCTGGATCGATGTTGCATAGAAGTTCATCAAGCTCTCAGAGTTTTGAGGACGCAGAGGATACAAAACCAAAGACAATTTCAGTTGATAGCAGCTCGAAAATTACCGTGAAAGCTACTTATAAAGATGACACTGTCCGCTTCAAGTTCAAGCCATCTGCTGGGTGCTTCCAACTATATGAAGAAGTTGCGAAAAGGTTCAAAATTCAAATTGGGACATTCCAGCTAAAGTACTTAGATGATGAAGAAGAATGGGTACTGTTGGTTAGCGACTCAGATTTACTCGAGTGTCTGGAAATTCTCGAGTATATCGGAAGTCGTAGCTTGAAGTTTCAAGTTCGCGATATACCTTGTACAATGGGCAGCTCTGGGAGCAGCAACTGCTTCTTGACTGGAGGCTCATAGCAGATATGCTGATCTTCATTTTTCACTCCATTTACTTCCACGATTGTTGGATCTACACTGCTATTTTCCAATCTTGCATCGAATTCTAGGAAGAGGTAAAGAAAGGATTAGATGTTAGTATAGATCATATAAACATGTTTTTGTATAGATCTGTATATGTTAGGAGGGGAGCCATAAAAATAGGGTTGAAATGGTAGTTATAGGCTTGCAGCAAAGAGCATTTATCCAAATCCATGCATGTATCATAACTATATGCAAATACGTACTGGGTTTTTTGTGTTATCTGGGAAGGCCAATGATAAAAAACAACCCATCAATCAAACTGGTCGGTTTCCGACGGTTTTAATCAATTTCGTTTTTAATGTTTAGACATCAATTTAATGTAAAAAGAATATATATATGTTAAATGTGGTTGATAATTGACAAAAATATTATTTGACTTAATGATATGATTTTTAACATAAAACCAATAGGATAAAAGTTAGAATGTCATATTTGCTGCTTTTAATTTCTCAGAGCTGGTGTTTCTATTGCTCTTCACTTGCTTCTCTTCAATGCATACAGTATGGTTAGATCTTTTTACGACTTTCCCAAGAAGAATTTGGATTATCTTACAACAATTTTGTATTTTTTTTTATATATCTAAAGATGAATGGTTTTCTAAAACCATAAAGGTAACCATGTCATTTATTTTATTCGAGAAACAAATTTTAATTATTAATATGACAATGATTCTACGCCATTTGAAGACATAACAGACCAAAGGATAATTATTTAAAATTTTTAAAAATATAATTAACCTGTCAACTTTTAATAGTCATTTTAATGGAAGTATATCAAATTCTAATTGTGAAAGAAAAACCCATTACAATTGATATATTCTCCATTTTCTATTAAACATCTTTTTAGCAAATCATTCAATGAACTTACTTCATGATAAAATTATTGTTGCATTAAATATTTAATAATGGTAACATTTTGTCTAATATATGCCATAAACTTCCTATCTTTTTATTAATTAATTAATTAAAGTATTTATACAATCATTTCAAATTTTAAATTTTTTATGTTAAATATTATTAAAAGTACTTGTAAAATAATAATCTATACACTTGAATTAATGTAAAATATTATTTACATAAATAATAAATATTTTTTTAGGAGAATATTATCATTAATAGGATCAATGAACAATAAGAATATAAAGACATAATACATAGTACAAACGATAAATAAGATATTACGAACTAATTCACAAATGTTATTCTATGTTTGCAGAATAGTCTCAAAAGAGGAGAAAGACAAATTGATAATAACCGCAATATTACAAGAATTTATAAACAAATTAGAGATGCATCACCTTGATCAAATTGTTGAAAATTGTATCTTAGTCTCGCCATCATTAGATCAACCTAATGAAGAACTCCAATCAACCAAAAAACCCATCACATCAGTGATGCATAAAGGGCCAAATATCAAATGGTCTATCCTCCTTATATCATCTTGGTTTCCAATTTTACAAACACCGTCATTGTGCTCTATCATGATAAGACCCTTTGAAAACGATTCTAATAGATAGGACGCATCCTTACCTTGGAAAATTAGAAACTAAAAACTAAAATAAAAACTAAAATCATTGTTGCTTTAAAAAAAGAGTAAATTGGACAAAATAAAAACCACAAAAGTGTAGACAAAAACCATAATAATGTGAGCTGACATTAAAAACAAAAGAAAAATCAAAGAATATTATTGAAAGAGGTACGACAAACAAACAACCCGAAAATCAGTGTGCAATTGACAAAACAAAGATTTTGTTTGAAAAGTTGAGCGGTTAAGATTTTTTCTTTGAAAAGATGTAGAATGTAAAACTAATTTAAATAATTTTTTAATCTAATATCCTTAATAATCATTTTTTATTCATACCTTGCGTTACAACTACTTTTTCTACCATCGCTACTTTTAGTTTCACCAAAACTAATCTCACCACTCATCCAAAAACACCTCATTTATATTCACTAAACCTCCAAATTTAAGGTAAATTTCATTATTCATTTTTAACCATTCACAGTTTTCACAAAATTTTATTGTTATTTAATATGAAATTATTTCAATATATCTTATTAATCAATATTAATTTAATATAATTTTAATAATTCTAATTATCATTTAAAATTATTTGATTTGATTTTTATTATAAGATATAAATATTATATATATTTTTGTTTTATTTTGCCGCCACTATGTTGGTTGGTGATAGTAAAAAATAATTATGGTAACAATGAAATTAAATATTGCGACAGGGTAAAATATGAATTCAGATTAAACTGGTAGTGAAAATCAATTTTAAGACCCTAAATGTATAAAATAACCAAACCTAGGTGAAAACTTTTATATAGAAATGGAATATGGTGTAAAACTCTTTACTATATGATAACCACATTAGACATCCCTTATTTATAAATCAGATCTAAACAATAAAACTCTTCCTTCCCAAATTCTATTTAAAAACATCCAATAAAGAAAACATAATCTCAGATGTTCTTTGTCTCTGTCGTTCCTACAGGCAACTGGACCCATGAAATTCCGACAGAGCCACTAATAATGTAAAGAACACACAAACCGATATCATAAAAAAGGGTTAACTCTTCAGCATACATGAGAGAACATGAAACAGACATATGAAATCTTCAACTATGGAGAGTCTATAGATATTTTCTTGCAAGGGCACGAACTTTGGTGTCGAAATGCGACGATGTAATGCGGGAACCAGGCAGGTAGAGTGGATTTAGAAGGATCTGCACGTTACCAAGTACGAAAAATTCAGTCAAAAGACTAAGATAAGAAGATTTTACAGCAAAAATTACAATCGAAAAGCTATGTTTTCTGGGGTCGCGTATGTATACAACACAAGTATAGTCAACATTTAAAATGATATCCACCCCCAACAATAAAAAATAAAAAATCCGGATAGCTTAGATGATAAGTCTCTAAACAAAAATAAAGCACAGTGTTTAGATTGGATTAAGAAGGATTTCAAGAGTATGAAAATCAGTCAAAAGAATTAAAGAAAAGAGGATTTTACAACAAAAATTACTATCGAAAAGCTATATTACCCAAACTTGAGTGCGTTAGACATGTAATATGCTTAATTTTTTACTAGTTCTTTTATACATCTCGTATCCAAATCCAGATGTGTTGGATATGGGTATGCGTACTTATGACACGACCACAATCAACTTTTTTTCTTTCTAAAATTTCACATATTTGGAGCATTATATTTATACCTGTATTCATGTCCAAATATATGTCGGTAAAAAGAAACAAAGAATTTACAGAAAAAAGTTAATAAAGGAAAAGAAATATTCAGGTAACGTAGCAGTTGACTATGCAGAATATATACAACTTTTAAGAAACTTAATCATCCAAGTAAATCTAAAGCAGCTTTTGAAATCTTGTAGTGCATGTTTGAATCGTGCAATTAAAGGACGTTTATAAAGAATGAAAATTGAGATTTTTATCTCACAAACTAGCGCGCCTGAACAACTAAAGCACAGCAGCAGAAAACAAACAAATACCAGATAAAAAAATTCAACATAAAGACCTATAGGAATTTATCCGTCAAAATGAAAAGTGTTGCTAAATTTTTCCATGAAAAGGGTTAACAGAGGTGGGAGAAGTAATTACCTTTATATATAGCTCATGAACCTCCTGGAAAAAGCTCTTTATTCCATCTTCATTACGAGAGTCATGAAGTAGCATGAATCGTGTATGTATGATTATGTGAAGGAAATATTAAAGAAACTAGCAACAATCGAACCAAAACATATACGTAACGGAAATGCTATACTAAAACACATGGTTGAGAACAGAAGGCATGGTAATAAAGATGACAAAAGAAGATGAGAACATACTGATTTTCTTGTTTAATCAAATGAAGATAACAAGTCATGCTAACATACTGCTGCAGCAAGTCAAGTCCAACAACAGCAAATAGAAACACATGTTACTCAAACTTGAGTTTAGTGTCAGATATGGTTTGTGTCCATCAAGGATATGTTTAAAATTTCAATGCTTCTATGTATTTCATGGGTTACATCCCCATACTCATGTCCAAAAATGTGTCAGTCACGGATCCCAGATATGGGTACGTCAAGAAACTGAAGTTGAATTAACATAGATAGAAACCACAACAATGAAAACAAAACCCATTGAACCATATGATAAGAGGACATTCTCCCTGAATGATTCATGTATACATAGTCAGTTGTCAAAGTTTACAGAGCTCAACAATGGTGACTGAGCAACATGCGCTCAATGAATGACAAAGCAACCTCATAGAACAACAAATAAAATCACAGCCATGATGTTAATAGCGTCAATAGAAGCTGAACATCAGAACGGTCCAGAAACACAACTAGAGGGTATTTTAAGAGCCTAGTTAAACACTGTGCTCTAAACTCAACAATCTACAATGACCAATAGTTATATGAGGCTGTTCATTTCAGCGGCAACTTATTTTCCCTTATTTTTATTCATGAGAATTGCCAAAATATTGGATATTGGATGTATGGTCAACATATTAGTTTTATTCATTATGACTTTGCTTGGTAAGAGGACAGAAAATTGAAAAAAATGAAAATTCAAAAGATAGGAAATATATTTGTTCTTTCCATTAGTTTGCTTGTTAGGAAAGATGAAAAAATGAAGAGAAAAAGTAACTTTCTTTCCATTCAATGCTTGGTAGAGTAGAAAAATTAGAGAAAAGAAAATGATTTTTTTTAAAAATGCATAATTTTATACACTTAATGTGCATCTCTCACATTTTCTCTTCTATTATCATTCCAATGGAATGGTTTGTTCTTTTTCCAGGGAAGGAAAATGATTGTCTTTCCTATTTTCATTCCCTTCACTTTTCTTTCCCACCAAACATACTCAAAATTGACTTTCTTTCCATAGATACACCGTCCTCTTTCAATCCCTCTATTTTTCCACTCTACCAAGCAGGCCCTATATGTTATGCACATGTAAGTCAGTTCCATAGATATAAAGGATATGACCAGCTGTTACATATACCGATACCACCAAATCATTGAACCTGTCAATTGCTTTCAAGAACCTGTGAGAGAAACGCAAATAAAATTTATTGAGATAGTGGGCAATAAAAACGAAAAAACATAGCAAAACCATGGAAAGTTATCCAATATATGCTAAGCGGAAAATATAACTAACATTGCACTGGTGGTCCATGCAAGGTCTTGAACAATATCCAGAGCTGCATGTAATACGAATTGATGCAGCTGAGCAGCATCTTCTCTCTGCATAGAGCGATGTTGTCAGAAAAGTAGAAAAAAGCAACAACAGCTTCTCACGCAAGGCCAAAAAAATTACAACCTAACAAATGAGTATTACTATAAGGTAAAAGCATTTTACACTTGTGAAATCCAAACAGACCTGATCATATTCAAAACGAAAGAAAAGAAAAAATGAAACAAATAAAAATATAGAAAACTAGACGGTGACAACTCAGTGACAATATGCCACAAAAATAACAGCATGATGTAATGAAATACTTCTGAGTAACAAATTTGAAACTAACAACTTTGATCAAAGTGTTCTTTCTTCAAAATATAAGTATGAATCATGTATCCAGAAAAGAAAAGTCTAAATGCCCAAGAAAGTAAAACAAAACAATTCTTGGCCACTTTCACTGTGAAAAAAAGATATAAATCAAGAATCATTATAGGAAATATATATGTAGACAGATGAGAATAAACATCATACTTTAGCGGCAGATCCCACTTCAGCTTCATATATTGGGATGTCATTTCGGCTCACAATGATAAAACAAGCTGTACTTGTCATCCTTGTGTTACGGCAGGATCAACTCTGATTGACAGGATTCCAGCATCAAAAGAGAGAAACATAGGTGGTTAGGCCATAAGGCACATAGAAAGCATAATACATACAGACAAGTGTACCAAATCACACATAAACAGCAGTTGAGTAAACCGAAAGGTTGATGCAGAGAGTCCTTGGAAAGGAAAATCAGAGAATAGGAACAGAAAAATTTCCTAACTGTAATGTATATGCTCAAAATGCAAAGGCTAGTTGACACTTGACACAGTTTGTCAAAAAGTATAGAGCATTTGGGGAGTTAGTGTATTAATTCTTTTAAATCAGTAAAGTTCTTTCGTTATCAAAACAAAGATTATTGCCTCTATCAGTCCAAGTGTGCACATTCATGTTCATGTGACTCATATTTAAAAACATTAAAAGGAATTGAGTATATCCATTTCTTATACAGACACGCGTGTTCAAGACATATTTGGACAGGGCTATAGAGATATGACCCTCCAAATATATGTGAAAACCTTTAAAATAAATGGAGTATATCCATGTCTTCGACTCACCTGTATCCGTCGCTCACCATATCTATATCCAACACTCACCCGAGTCTGACTAACATAGAACATAAAATTCTCTAAATTTCTCCAAGATTAAGAAGATAATGAAACATGATCCTACAATGTTAACACAAACAGTATATTTTCCCTGCTTGAGTTTTCTCATAACATGCCCATTACTTAAAGTACAATTCGTTTTCCAAGAATTTGTTTATAATTGTCAAAAGAATTGCTCTGCCTCACCATTGCAGCCTCTGTTCTTTAATCGCAAACAAAAATACAAACAAATAAATATATCTATGCTAACACCAAATCATGATCTGAAAATCGCCTCCTCACACTTTCCGATCAATTTAATCATTTAATTCTCCGCATTCCACACTCTATTTTCAAGATTTCAATATTATATGAAAAACCAAAGAGCCAAAGAAAAAGAAAATGGGTAACCGGGTAAAGGAGAAACCCAAAATTCCAGCATCTCATTGTTACATGAAAAACCTAATCTTCAGAAATTCAATTATGAATATGAATCTAGAAAACCGAGAAACTTAACTGAGGCAAAAACATCATAAGCCAAAAGAAAAAACAAACAAAACAAAATGAAAACGGGTAAATGATTCAAACCTCAAAATCAGGAACTGGGGAAAAAAATAAAAAATGGGTTCCCAGAAATAATATATAGAAAAATTGGGAACACTGTTCCGAGTAGATGATATTGAATTTGTGCAGTACAATACAAACTTTTCACCGCACCGTTACTTGAATACTCCACTGGAGCTTGTAGCAGTTTTCCCACTTTAACCTTTGTGATTGGGTACAGTATTTACTCAAGGGTTGGGGATGACATTGTTTTATTTTCATCGTTTTTCCATTTTTTTCGGTAGATAGGTTAATAATGACTGTTAGATTGGCTGGCATTACCATTCCATTACAGCCCAATTCTGCGGGCCTACCACCAAACTATTGTTTGGTTCAGTGGAATACGGGCTTATGCAAGGAATAGGGGGTGTCATCCCCACTGAATTGGTGCCCAACAATTTCATTTTACCCTCCTCACTTTCTCGCCTCAGAAAAGCTCTCACTCAGCCACTCTTAATCCCAGCTTCCCTTGCTTCTTTCGCCTTCAGCCACTAGCACTTTTCTCCAACTAAACTCTTTCTCTCTTCCGTTGTTCCTTTCGTTTTCCTCTTTGCCTCTTTTCGTTACCCTAATTTTAAGAAGAGTTTAGTTTTCTTCCTTTTTTTTTTTCTCATCACTATTTATTAAGTTTTCCTCTCAGTGGGTTGATTTTGATTCTTTGTTTGCTTTCAAAAGTGTGAAAAAATTAGAACGTCGATAATGAAAATGTGTTGTAAGAAAAGAGAAAGAAAAATAAAGAACACATAGATTTTTACATGAAAATCCTTTTGAGACAAAAAAGGCGGATAAAGGAGAAGATAATTCACTATGTCGAATTCGAATAATTACAAGAGGAGTAGATTATGTCTATTTATAAGCTTGTAAAATCATATTCTAATAGAAGGGGTGTAGTAAGGTTGAAACACCTTATTCTAATCAATATCAAATAGATAAAGTATAATAAGGTTGAAAAACCTTATTCTAAAATAAAATAAAAGAAGTTAGTTCTATATGGATTTTACTTTTATTTTATTTTACTACTGTATTTAATTTTAATAATGATTCAGGTCACTCAATTCTAACAATCTCCACCTTGACACGAATTCTCAATGAACAAGTTCTTCATCGCAAACTCTCAATGAACAAGTTCTCTACCTCTTCCATAAAACCCTTAAGGGTTTAACTTCAATAATGAACACCAACCAAGTAGAAGTAATGCTCAAACTTGGTTATGGGAAGTGACTTAATCATCATATCTGCAATTATCATATATGTAGGATTTTGATGAGTACTAATTTTGCTTACAACAATATCACCACGAGTAATAATATCACGAACAAAATGATACCGAACATTAATGTGTTTTGTTCTCTCATGAAACATTTGGTCTTTTGTAAGAAAGATGGCACTCTGACTGTCACAAAATACTGTATTGATTTGAAGGTCTTCATTAAGTTCACTAAAGAGTCTTTTCAACCAAATGGCTTCTTTACAAGCCTTAGTAATCACCATGTACTCAGCTTCAGTGGTAGACAAAACGACTGTAGTTTGCAAAGTGGCTTTCCAACTGATTGCACAACCTCCGGTTGTAAAGACATAACCTGTGAGAGATCTTCTTCTATCAAGGTCTCTAGCAAAATCAGCATCAACATACTCAATGACTCCATCTCTAGTTCTTCCAAACTTTAAGCAAACATCAGTAGTACTTCGTAAGTATCTTAAAACCCACTGAAGTGCTTTCCAATATTCTTTACCGGGATTCGTCATGTATCTACTAATTGCACTGATTGCATATGATAAATATGGATGTGAACAAACCATAGCATACATGAGGGATCCCACTACACTAGAATATGGAACATATGACATGTACTCAATCTCATCATCTGATAGTGAAGACAAAGCCGATGAAAGTCTAAAATGGGTTGCTAAAGGAGTACTAATAGGTTTAGCACTCTGCATATTGAACCTGCAAAGAACTTTTTTAATGTACCCCTTTTGACTTAGGTACAATTTACTTGGTTTTCTATCTCTGAGAATCTCCATACCAAGTATCTTCTTTGCTGGTCCCAAATCTTTCATCTTAAATTCTTCACTTATTTGGGCTTTGACCTTTCTCATCTCTCATTTATCTTTCGTTGCTATCAACATGTCATCAACATAAAGGAGTACATACACAAAAGAATCATCACTGTTTTTCTTAAAGTAAACACAACTGTCAAAGCTACTTCTTTTGAAATCATGAGAAGTCATAACGTAATCAAACTTCTTGCACCACTGTCTTGGTGACTAATTCAAACCGTAAAGAAACTTTTTTCACAAGGAAACATAGTCATTTTTTTCTGAGACTGTAAAGCCCTCTGGTTGTTGCATGTAAATATCCTCGTCAAGTTCTCTATGCAAAAATGTAATTTTTACATCTAATTGCTCACGCTCTAAGTCATGCATCGCCACAATACCAAGCAAAGCTCGAATCAAACTATACTTCACAACTAGAGAGAACACATCTATGAAGTCCACTCTTAGAATTTGACTGTAACCCTTTGCAACAAGCCTTGCTTTATATCTAGGTTCTTCAACTCCTGAAGTCCCTTCTTTCTAATTTTTAAACACCCATTTACAACGAACAACATTTTTGCCTTTAGGAAGCTTCACAAAATCTCATGTTCTATTTTTGTAGAATGATTCCATCTCCTATTGCATAGCAAACATCTACTTTTTTGAGTCTATACAGTTAACCGCCTCAGAATAATTAGATGGCTCTTAGTTTGCATCTATATATTTAGCCACATTTAAAGTATAAGCAACTAGATCAGCCTCGACATACTTCTTTGGAAGTTTAATCTCTCTTCTAATTCAATTTTTGGCGATAGAGTATTATGGTGAAAAAGCAACTCTATTCTAAATTTTTGTACTGACTTGAAGAGTCGACTCAGTTGTAGATTCTAAATTAATCTGATGCTCCACCTGCTTTTGATGTTCTTTATTGGAAGAGTTTTTAAGAGATAAGTTAGGTAGCATAGTAGTTTCATAAAATATAATATCTCTGCTAATCACAACTTTTCTATTTTCAAGACACCATAACTTATACCCTTTTACACCAATTTTATAACCAAGAAAAACACATTTAATGAATCTCGATTCCAATTTTCCATTATCAACATGAGCATGCACAAAACACCCAAAGATCTTTAAATCAGAATAATCAGCAGGATTATCAGACCATACCTCTTGTGGAGTCTTTTTCTCAATGGCAATAGATGGAGATCGGTTGATAAAAAACATGCAGTAGAGGCTGCTTCGACTTAAAACGACTTCAGTAAGTTAGCATTCGACAACATACATCGAACTTTCTCCAGGATCGTTCAGTTTATTCGTTCTACAACACCGTTTTGTCGTGGAGTATGATGAATTGTCAAGTGTCTCACGGTCCCTTCTGACTTGCATAGTTTATTAAACTCGTCAAAACAAAACTCTAAGCCATTGTCTATGCAAAGGTGTTTTATTTGATTTCCCGTTTATTTTTCAATCATAGTTTTCCAAAACTTAAATGTAAAAAACACATTACTTTTTTACTTCAGGAAAAATGCCCAAAATTTGTTGGAAAAATCATCAATAAGTGTTAGCATATAATTAGCTCCACCTCTCGAAGGCACTCTGGATGGCCTCCACAGATCAGAATGAATATACTCCAACGTTCCTTTCGTGTTATGGATTCTTCTGGTAAATCAAACTCTCTTTTGCTTCCCAAAAACACAATGCTCATAAAACTCCAGTTTGCAAATTTCTTGTCCATCAAGAAACCCTCTTTTGCTCAATTTTTTCATGACATTCTCACTCATATGCCTTAAGCGCATATGCCAAAGTCTAGTAACACCATCATCTGACAAGAAAGAAGAAGCAACAATTGCATAACCAGTAACAATAGAACCTTACAAAACATATAACTTGGTAGTTTTTCTCTACCCTTTCATCACAATAAGGAAACCTTTAGAAATCTTCAAAACCCCACTTTCTGCTGTGTATATGTACCATTTTGAATCAAGAATACTCAACGGAATTAAATTTCTCTTCAATTCTAGAATATGTCATACGTCACTAAGTGTTCTGGCAACTCTGTCAAATATCTTAACTTTAATCGTTCCAACACCTGCAATTTTACACGAAATATTATTTCCCATTAAAGCAACACCTTTAGACACTGTTTTGTAAGTTATAAACAAATCCTGTTTGGACTCATGTGGAAGGTACAGCCTGAATCAAGGATCCACTCCTCACTCACTTTAGAATTGTTGACAGAAGCGACTAGAAATTTATCATCGCTGTAGTCTTCTACAACATCAGTTTCACCAAAGTTTTCTGGTTGTTTTCCCTTTTGATTCACCACCTCACTTTTGATCTTATTCTGCAGTTTATAGCACACAGATTTAATGTGTCCTTTCTTCTTGCAAAAGGTACAAGTTTTACCTCTGTTTGAAGACTTCGATCTACCCTTAGATTTACCGCGAGGATTTTGTTCCTATGTCCTTCCACGATCATCATTAGCATTTTGATATTATCTCCCACGAACAATAAGACCCTTTTTCTAAGAGTCAGATTTAACCACAACATGCTTCATCTTATCATACGAGGTCAAAGAATCATAAAGCTTATCAACTGTGAGAGACTCGTGGCTATATAAAATCATGTCTCTAAATGTTGAATAAGAAAGGGGCAACGAATAAAGTAGAATCAACCCTAGATCTTCCTTATCATACTAAGCCTCCACAGCCTCCAAGTTTGAGAGGATTTCTTTAAACACTGTTAAGTGTTCGTGCATAGACGCACCTTCCTCCAAACGATGAGCATAAAGATGCTACTTCATATGCAGCTTGCTAGTTAGAGTTTTCGATGTACATATTTGTTCCAGCCTCTTCCAAAATGCAGCGGCGGTCTTCTCCTTTATCACATCCTGCAAAATTTTGTTAGACAAATGCAGATGTAACCGTGTTAACGCCTTTCGATCTTTACGCCTATTCTTTTCCTCCGTCAATGTCGAAGACATCTTATCTATCTCTAGTAGGGCATCCTCTAAGTCCAACTGTGCAAGAATTGCCTGCATATTTATCTGCCACAACATAAATTCGATGTTATGATCCAATAGCGAAATTTCATACTTCAAAGACGTCATTACCGTGATTGAGATGAACAACCCGAAAGCTCTGATACTAATTTGTGACAAAATATGTATCGTAAAAAAAAAGAAAGAAAAATAAAGAACACACAGATTTTTACGTGGAAACCCTTTCAAGAAAAAAACCACAGGCAGGTTCGAATAATTACAAGAGGAGTAGGCTATGTCTATTTATAGGTTTATAAAACCATATTTTAATAGAAGGAGTGTAGTAAGGTTGAAACATCTTATTCTAATCAATATCAAATAAATGAAGTGTAATAAGGTTGAAAAACCTTATTCTAAAATAAAATAAAAGAAGTGTAGTTCTATATGAATTTTACGTTTATTTTTTTTTACCATTGTATTTTATTTTAATAAGGATTCGGATCACTCAATTCTAACACAAAGAGTGGTGAGCTTTTGAATGTTCATTTGGGCTATTTCTTTTTATTGAAGAACTTCTAAGTTTTGGGAAGTTCAGTTGTTCCATAAGGTTTGTTAGTGAAGTTTTCTCAAGTTTCAATCTTTTTGTGGTTTGGGTGTATGAGAAAAAAAATGAAAATTTTTAGTGGTTTTGGTATATATATTGGGTGGTGTTTGAGTTTTTTGCTGACAACATTCGTATTTTTTTATTCTTGGTAATATATGGTGATTAAGTAGGAACTTCTTTAGTTTTTACTTGGTGGATGATTGTAATTTTGGAGCAATTTAACAGCAAGAGTTGAATGTAAAAGTTGAGTTCCTTGTACTTTCAGTTCATGACTCCCTGTATAGGGTTATCAGTTGATGAAGTTGACTCTCTGCATATAAATTTCTCTGTCGGCATGTTATTGAGAAACTAGGTTCATATTTTAATGGCTTTGATGCCTTGTTTTGGCTCTAGAAATGCAATAATGCCAATTTACAGATTTCATTGCCTTTAAAGAAAGCATGAAACCTTGATATGACAACCTTATTTTTCTTCACATAAACAACTTGTTTTGTTTTCACTTGGTTTTCACTGGAGGGCTGCACGGTAGGAAGGGAAAGACAAAAAAAAAGAAAAGAAAAAGAAGAGGGAGAGTTGTACTTGAATTTTTTTTGGTATTCGAATGTGAGAAGAGGAGAGGCTAAGTCTTGGCGTGGGAAGCCATTGCTGCATGTTTAAAAGAATTGTAAATATTATTGTTAACTCACGGTAAGCTCTCAAAACTTCTTGGCCATAGAAAATTCATGGAGTTGAGCTAATTTTGGCCGAATGGCCGGTGATGTTAATTTGGCTTTACGGAAGTTCGGATGGGTTGAATGGAGATTGGATGTTGCAGTGATTATTCCTTTAAATGTAAAGTAAAGAGTTGACAGAATTTGTAATGCGAGACCAGTTATATTAAATCGTTGATATGTTTAATGTGTGTGTGATTACTTGTTGCTTAATTACAAATAAATAAGTATTAGACTTTAGTTATTTTGTTTAAAAAAGGGAAAACCCGACTCATACACTTTCTTTACCATCTCTCAGATCTCGTTCTCGGGACTGGGAAGGGAGTCAGCCAGAAATCATCGGAACTTTTTGTAGACATGGGGCAGCTCTTGTTTTTTGATCGGTGATGTTATGAACTTGATACCTTGTTAATTTTGTAAGCGACACCCGACTTGAACCCAATGTTGCCACATCATTATATTAATAATCATACCTTTGTTATGCTTACTTAAGACGTGTTTCATAAGGTTAAAAGTAGAGACTATTCATATCACGTGATATTTAGATGATTATTAGATTATGGTGCTTTTTAACAATATTAGTAAATAAAATAACCCCCGAAATTATGGAAGAGGAGATCAAATCAGCTCTTTATAAAATTTATATTGGTGACGGAAGCTGGAAGGCTGTAGCAATGTCGGTGGTTTGTTGGATTTTAGAAAAATGTTGAAAAGGAAGATGAAGATGAATTTGGGGAAAAAGACGGGACCAATGAAGATAGAGAAGATGGAGAAAATAATTTTTTTAATATAATTTAATATAAAATATTATTTTTTAATATTAAATTGATGTGAAAAATATATTAAAATATTAAAAAACATATTAGTCATTCATTCGAGATTTTTTTTTTGCTATTCCTTTTAACCAAATGTATAGGCACTATTACAATACTCATTTCATTCCATTCAACCGAACCACTTGTATGCCTATTCAATTTCATCATAATCCTATTTCATTCTTTTTAATGTTTTTTCTATTAATAAAGTATTAATTTTAAAAAATAATAATAACAATACATATATTTTATAATAAATATAAATTTAATAATTATGAAAATAAGTCTATTATACATTTAATTGCTATATAATAAAGTAAAATTTATTTTTTTTATAATGATCTAATAAATATATGTAAACTTTTTGTCATAAATTTATTTTTAATCATTCTTTAATATAAAATGATTTTATTATATTTTACTATTCAATACATTTTTTAAAAAAATTAAAAATCTTATCACACAAGTATGTATGTGGAAACCACATATTAGACCTGATCATGAGTCGACCCACCTGTCGAGACTTGAAGGTCCACTAGAAAAGTTGAAGGGTTTGAGTAAAAATAAAAATATAGGCCTGAAAAATGAGTTTGGATAAAATATAAGGCCCGTTTTCTAAATAGTTAGAGCCTCAGGTAAGATTTTTTTGCCCGGATCTGACCTGGCTTGGCCCAAATCAACCTAAATTTTTTTTTGTTATCATTTCGCTATTATATTGCTACTATTTTGTTACTATTATTTGGATATTATATAACTCTTGCTTTATTGTTAATTTTACTACTATTTTAAAGGCATTTGCTTGCTAAGTTACAACTATCCTAGCATTATTTAAGTATAATGACTTTTTTTAATGTATTTTCAATTTGTTGGGAAACATTTATTTTAATATTTTAATGTATTTCATGTATTATATTTTTTAAATTTTTTTTATATAAAATCATCTACAAAAATAATACGAGCGAGTCAGGTCGGGCTCAAGTTTAACATTTTTATCTGAACTGAGCTTGGGTAGAATACTAAACCCATTTTTCAGGAGTAGAATTTTGAACCCAGTCCAGCCCAACTCATGTTCAGGTCTACCACAGATTTAGAATACATGTGTGTTTAAAAATAATTTATAATAAATAATGAAATGTATGTTTTGAAACTAATTAATCATAATAACACTTAAAATATATAAGATATTAAAATAAAAAATTAAATTATGAGTGAAACGAAATTTAAACACACAAATACTAAATGCACTACAATTATTTATCATGGCTTTGTCAACAATTGTGAGTTAGCGTCGAGTTGACTTGTGACACCAACTCAATTAACAATATTATTAATATTTACAGCTAATGTTGATAGTAACTTGTGCATATTAAAATAAAAATGTATAAAATACATTAAAATAAAACTTTGGTTGAGTAATAAATTTAAGGTTTTACTAATCTAATTGATGCAAGTTCAAATCCCACTATATATGTTTATTTCAAT
The DNA here is from genome assembly GCF_007990345.1 of Gossypium hirsutum. Taxonomy (NCBI): domain Eukaryota; kingdom Viridiplantae; phylum Streptophyta; class Magnoliopsida; order Malvales; family Malvaceae; genus Gossypium; species Gossypium hirsutum. Next base: position 30,913,270 of record NC_053438.1, on the reverse strand, counting down.
TGACTTTTGTTAAAATGAAAAGATTAAAATACCCTCAAATAGTATAACTTATTTTAATTCGGAAGGATATTTTCGTAATTTCCTAACTAAGTTAGTGATCCAGTTGAGGGTGGCACCAACTTAGTAGAACACTTAATAAATAGTATAGGTAAATATATAATCACCCATAAGTGATACATGCAATAGTAAGACATATTGCATTTTTAAGAAGAGGACACATGTTCGAACTTAGAAGACGACATTATTGGGAAGAGCAATTATGAGCCTCATACATAGATTGTAAAACATATGTGGAGGATACCAAAAAATAAATATAAAATCAAACAAAGGTCATATAAAAACTATTAATTTTATTATAGGCTTAATACACAATCTGCATCTTGATACTTAAACTTTTTTTTTTGTCACAAATGGCATTTAAACTACTTTTTTTCCCAAGTTGGTACTTCTGTTAGTTAAACCATTAGTCAAATCGTTAAATCTCTTTCAAAAAAAGTGTAACACCCCTAACCCGTATCTATCGTCGGATTAGGGTTACGAGGCATTACCGACCAAAATACAGCTCAGAGCAGCCATTCATTTCTAAACATACAATAAGTAATATTAACTAACATACATCAAAGTCATATTTTTCTTTCATGTACCGAATTATCAAGATACAATTATAACATTACTAAACTCGGATGTCCACAAATCATTTATACTAAATTCGAACATATGAATCATAAAGTCAATCCAAATCAATCGTACTTTAATAGTCATGTATCAGAAATAAAGCATATCTCAAAATTCAACCAATTTCAATCCGATTACCAAATCAAATTTTTCATCAGGCTAACTCACTAAAAACCAAATTGAACTAGTTCCATAATTACCAAATTCAAACCATATGGTCATCAATTTATAACAATCATACATGTGTACCACTTAACCAACTAACCAAACATATTTTACTATTATAAAACATCATATCATAATACATATACATTATAATTCTATTAGCCGAACCTTATGACTATATAATAAGGCATTTAGATACCTAAATAAGTATCAATCATATATCACTTTCATATACTTAGCTTACAACAATAAATCCATTCTATAAGCTTTCCCACGTGTGCATATGTAAGCCACAACTAGCCATATCAATTCATAATATTAACTAATATCAAATATATTAGTTATGAGCTTTGTACATGCACAACTAGCTTAAGTTGAACTATACTATGCTGCAAAATGGGCAAAATTATACAAATGCCTACAAGCATTACCTAAATGATCGAATCTCAATTGTAAGTATAACCAATCCATACACTACTTACTCAACTAACTTTAGTAATTTTCTAAGTAAAATAACCGAATTTAAACATGCCAATTTCATATACTATGTAACATGCCAAAATTTCACATACACAACCAAATCATTTAATCCTATATTTGGTCATCAAATTAGCCTCCAAAAATTCATACCGTTTCCATCATGAACCGTACCTAAAAACTCACTCAAACAAGCATACCATATGTGCATACTTAACCGTTCCAACCCAAATCACAAGACCAATCACAAATACAAATTAAATCATGTACCAAGCTTACTAAATGAGCTATTTATAATTCATTCATATCATTACTCAACCAAGACATATAACCAAACCATTAGCATGATCAAAATGTGCTTATACCATGATCAAATTTACACAACCATTAGCATTATAATCATGCCAATTTTTGCATGGCTAAATATATATATATCATCAAAACCAAACACATTAAAAACTAGCCTATTCAAAATAACCAAATACATACTTAAAACATGCCAAACCATATGGCCAAATACACTTTCCATAGTAAACCAAAATAACCATAGCCTATACATGCTATATAACCAAGTCACAAAGTATATAAATACCGAAATTATTAGCTGAATAGTGTGATGCAATCTCCGTCGACTTTCAACCCGAGCGAATGTCCCAAACACTGTAAAACATAAAAAAAACACCAAGTAAGCTATAAAGCTTAGTAAGCTCGTAATATAATAACTCATATTACTAAATAACCACATTACAAACAATTGCATCAAGTCATAATATAGCTCATTTGATTTCACAATTCTACCTCATATTCATGCACATGATTAAACAAGATTTCCACGAGTTTATTCATTTCAAAGCTCGTATGCCTCTTAAACTTCTTATCACTTCATTCTTATTTACAAATACATAAGCAACAATATATAGCTTTATTTGATCCATTATTCATCACATTTCTATAGCCGAAAAAATCATGTAAATTATCATTAAAATAATTGTAATTCTCACTCAATGTGCCATATTCATATCATTAACACAATCATTGCTCTTATCACACATATCATTCAATTCATACCTCATTATAGCCAAATAAACACATTTTGGCATAAAAAATAATTATACACTAATAATTCTCATTAAATTACCTTCATTTAACTCTCACATAGGTTCTAAACGTACCTGTGTTGCTTAATTCAATTGAACTTTCATTCTTGTCTTAACTTTGCGTGATGAACCATTTAGAATCGTTAAAGATACTCGGAAGTCTCGTATAACACATACAATGCCATATCCCAGATATGGCCTTACATGTTATCACATATCGATGTCAATAGCCCAGCTATGGTCTTACACGAAATCACATAACGATGCCAATGTCCCAGACATGGTCTTACACGTAATCATATATATCGATGCTATATCCCAGATATGGTCTTACACAAAGTCTCATATATCGGTGCCATAGCCCAGCTATGGTCTTATATGAAATCATGTAATGCCATGGTCCAACCATGGTCTTTTTCGCCAATTCGTCTTTCGTTACGAAACGATTGTGTTCGATTCTGCATTTTTACTTATTTCAAAAATTTAATTTAAGCTCCACAATTAAATCGATTATATGAATACATTCATACTATCATTCATTAATTACATAAATATACACTGAAGTTCGATTATATGAACTTACCTCGATTGCTAAAACAACGGAACAGATCGACTGGTCCGATACTTTATCTTTTCTCCAATCTAGATCCGTATTTCGCTTTTCTCGATCTAAATATAATCAAAATCATCTTATTTAATTATCTCTCTATTCAATTTAATCCAAAATTTACCTTAAAGCATATTTACACTTTTCCCCCATAATTTCATATTTTTACAATTTAGTCCTTATCACATAAAATCACAATTTCATGAAATTAAACACAAATCCAAGCTAGCCGAATTTTCCATATATCACTAGCAGCCCATATTTTCAATTTTTTTCACATTTTAACCACTAAATTTCCACATTTCACAATTTAATCCCTAATTAACATTTTTATCAAAAATCACTTTATAAAAGATGAAAAATCTAACATCAAATATTCATATTTCATCAAAAACTATCAAAGAGCTCAAGTATTCAACAATGGAAATTCACAAAATCTTTAACAGTTTTAGAAACAGAGGTACGGGTTAGCTAAATTACGAAGCAACGATCTCAAAAACGTAGAAATTATTAAAAACCGAGCAAAAACCACTCACCAATTTGTCTTCAAAGTTTGGCCGAATAACAAGATTTCCCATGGCTGATTTTAGGTTGAAATTTCGGTGAAGATGGATAGTGGAAGAAGATGACACAATTTGTTTTATTTAATTTAACATATAATGCCTTTTTACTTATTTAACCTTTAATAACCTTAATAACTACACCAAATGCCACTCCACTAACATCGAATATCTCAATAATGGGTTATTTATCACATAAGGACCTTAAATTTAAAATTCTATAGCTATTAGACACCTTTAGCATATAGAACGCAACTTTCGCACTTTACGCGATTTAGTCCTTTTTATCAAATTAAGCACCCAATTGATAAAATTTCTTCACGAAATTTTACACAATCATAATATCATACTTTAGATATTAAATTAATAATAAAATAAAATTTTTAACTTCGGATTTGTGGTCCCAAAACCACTGTTCCGACTAGACCCATAAATCGGGCTGTTACAAAAGCTTCACCCACAAATTAGTACCTAAATTATGTTTTTTTTTTCTCATTTCCATATCTAAACATTTTTTGGTCACAAGTGATACCTAAATTATTCTTCTATTACTATTTTACATCAAAATGTTATATCCGTTAAAAAAACTCTAGTCAATAATAATATTCTATCATGCCATATAAACATAAAAATTAATTTTAATTCTTTAATTTTCCTTTTTTTTCTTTTACATTTTTTCCTCTTTATTTTTTCCCTTTCTTCTTCCTTTATAATGTCTAGTAATACCAACAATGCTCAAAATTCAACCTTTCAAGGTCGAGATGTTGGTGATTATTTATGTTTTTGAACTTTGTTGTCTGCTTGCTCGACCTTACAGGATCGAAAAAGTTATTTCATCGATCAAAACTAGTGTTTTTAGAACTAGATCGAATCGACTAGTCGAACTACAAACTGAACGAGTTATTGATTCAAAGATAGGGGTTGAACCGATACAGACTAGTTAAACAATTTCTCTTTTTTAAATATTTTTTATTTTCATAATTTTTTAGTAATTTATTTGATCGAACCAGATGAACTAATCAAACCGAGAGTTAGTAGCCTGATTTATTCAACCATCGGTCTTGTTTTGAAGAAAGAAAAAAGAATATATATAAATAAGAGAAAATAATATTTTTGACTTTTTTTTCGCCATGTGTTAATTTATAATTGTTTATCTTTTATTTTTATATAGACTTAATTGTTTAACCAACTATTAAACTAATAGAAGTATCAACTTGGGGAAAAAAGGTAATTTAGGTACCACTAGTGACCAAAAAATATTTAGGTATCTAAATGAGAAAAAAAAAGAGAGCATGGTTTAGGTATTAATTTTTGGGTTAAATTTTTTTAAAAAAAAATAGACTTAATGGTTTGACTAATAAAGTTACCAACTTAGGAAAAAAGTAGTTTAGGAAATACTTGTAACTAAAACAAAGTTCAAGTATCAAAATGAGGAAAAGGGTATAGTTTAGGTACCAATTTATGGATTAAGCCTTTATTATATAAAATATATTTTTTGAGTTTTATATTAATTTAGTAGATATATAAATTTGATTATTATGAAATTTATATGGATTAATTATAAGTAGATATATGAATAATATAAAGATACAACTATAATTAATCAAAATTTAACTATTTATTAATAAATTTATTATTTAACATAAACATAAATATAAATCTAATATATATTTTATTGTTTAATAAGAAATAGAATTATTTATTTTACATATATTATTTAAATTGAAATCCTTAATATTTATTTTCTTACCTCACCTCACCACTACAACTGTGATTGAATCTAAATACAAATCGCACCATTGTTTTTAATCTCACCATGCATCTAAAAGAAGACAAAACAAAAAAACTAAGAAATGATTCAAAAGAATACTAGATGAATTTTTCATCGGGGTAAAATATGCTTTAAGCCCCTATACTCTTTGTATATTTAGAATTTAGTCCCTCTACTTTTATTTTTAAGAATTCAATTCCATAAATTTTTAGTTTTCAAAATTCATTTCCAATTGTTAGCATCATTAAAATTTTTTTTGTTAAATGTGTTAGTTTGACATTTTAAAATTAAAAACTCACTTAGTTTACATATGACAAAGAGTCGACATTGTAATAAATCTGAATTAACAAAAGAATTTTAATAGTATTAGCAATTGGATTTGCAATTTTAAATCTAAAAAGGAAAGAATTAAATTCTTTAAAATAAAAGTAGGACTAAACTCCAAGTATATGAAAAGTACAATGGATTATAGTATATTTTAAACTTTTTATTATTATCTATATATTATTAAAAATATTTTATTACCTCTTGAATTGGATTTTTTAACTAATTATTGTGAAAAAAAATACAAAACAAGTTATTATTATTGGCTTGCTAACGACACATTTAATTCACTGGAATTGAATAAAGTAGGAATGTAAGGGCACGTTTGGTTCACTGTAACGGAATAGAGCTGTAATGGAATAGTTGCGTAATAGTAATTTAATTGTTTGGTTGAATGTGATGGAATAGAGGCATAATAGTATTCTTGTGTTTGGTTGAATGGAATGATATTGTAATAGCATAAGGAAAAAAACTAAAATTATTAGAATACCCCTTAGCAGAATTTTTTTAGTTAGGTGATTATTGTTATTGTTATCAAATTTTAATAAGATTATTAATATAAATAATAAATAATTTAATCAAATTTTAACATAATTATTATTAAATATAATTTAATAAAAATATATAATTTAATAAAATTCTTAATATTAAATATTCTTATATGAATTTACTAAAATCATAATATATAATACTATAAAATATAATTTAAAATAATTATTATTAAATATAATTTAATAAAAATATATAATTTAATAAAATTCTTAATATAAAACTAGATAAAGCTAAGCTCAATGAGCAACAAATTCTCTAAAGAGGAAATAAATGGTAGGATCCTGACTTACGAAAATTAGATTTCTAATTTTTTTTAAGCCACTTCACTTGTTTGATATCATAGTAAATAATTTACCTTTTTTACACTACTTATAATCATAAGTTTCTATAAATTATTAACAATAAATAAACATCATAATTAACTTGAACCCTGTATTAACTTGATGGATAAAGTATTTATCACCTCAAATGTGATTTGGGTTCAAATTATACTCATAGTAAGCTCAAACTTTTATTAATGCCAATGCCAACACTACGAAAACCTTTTGGACAATTATTTCGAAGATTTAAACCAACAAAAAGAAAATCAATAAGTAATAAAACCATAGAAAATAAAAGAAAAAAATTGCCTTTGAAGCACATTCAATTGAGCACTTGATTCTCTTTGATATCTCCATGATTTCTTCATCTTTATTCATAATATCAAACATAGGCAAACACAACGATAACTGTAACCCCCTACCCCTACCAACATTTTATTGAACTATAACTAATATAGGATAACTAGTTGGCCTCTTAAAACAAACAAAGACTAGACCCCAAACCAAACCAAACTGCTAAACAACAAAGCAGACATCATTGAAAAGATCCCATCCCCAGATTGCATCATTTTCAATTCTTAGAAATGAGGAGCATAGAGCTGGAGAACCTTCTGTCAGGACGGTCTGCTGCTAATATCATCCCACCAAGCACTCACATACTTCCTGCTGGTTATCATGTATTCCTTTCTCATTTGACCCACCAAGTACTAAGTAAATGGCAGGTGGCTCAGGTCAGCAAGGCTGAAGAAATTACCGGCCAAGTACTTGTTCTTTGACAGCCTCTCCTCATAAATATCCAGAACTTTGCCTAGCTTTTCCTCGCTTTCCTTGATCAAATTTTCATCATGAGGGAACCCCATCTTGGAAGCAAACATCAGATGTAGGGTCCACGCATAAATTGGTGGGTTGAAATTGTGTGCCTCAACCTCTAGCCAATTTTCCACTTGACCGCTTTCCTCTACTGTCTTTCCCAGTAGATCAGTCCCTTGTGATTTGTATTTTTCTGCATAGTACCTTATGATTGCACGGGATTCTGCAAAAACCCAAATTGTAAAAATCATCATTTGGTGCTGTTTAATTATTATGAATATTAAAGTAAGAAAGATTTGTTTTTAAGAAAGTGGTTTAGAATGTCATCTTTCTTTGCTAAAGAGTGAGCACTCACAAATTGAAAACTACAGAAACCATTTTCAAGAAAAATACAGAAACCATTTTCAATTGAAAACTTCAACAACAGATTTACATGCAATTGCAAAGCTAGATAAAAGGAAATATGGAAATATATATTACCACTAAAGCCAGATTTACATCCGAGTTTTTCATTTACAAACTAGATATAATTCAAACTAGTCCAATAGCTTTGTACCTCAATTAAAGTTTCAGTTATAATTTCATTACAATGAAGAATAAGCAAGAACAATCAGGCATGGAGCCTGGCGCAGATTTGCACTCCAGCAACTAGAACTGGCCATATCAAACCAAAAAAAGAAGACTCAAAGGCAGTATCCCTAAACCATAAATATAATATGCCATATGATTTAAATGTAAAAACAACCCAAGAGCATAAAATTTGCAAATTTTGTCACAAGATGCAAGGGACAGTGCACTAAGTTGTAATGACATCCAATAAGTATAATGATAAGGGGAATAACCTAGAGCACAATATAAACAGATCACAATCTAAACTTCATGCTTCATGGACAATTTTCAAAGCTAACTTCAATACACGTAAATTTGCTTCTTTTTTTTTAAATCCAGAGCACAATATAAGCAGATCATTCAAGAAAAATACAAAAACCATTTTCAATTGAAAACTTCAACAACAGATTTACATGCAATTGCAAAGTCAGATAAAAGGAAATATGGAAATATATATTACCACTAAAGCCAGATTTACATGCAACAACACAAGGAACTCTCTACTTCGGCAAGATGGAGAAAGAAAATGCAAGACCATAGACATGCATAAACTGTCTCAGCAAAGATCACATGCAGGAAAGTGTTTAAAACAAGAAGTAGAAGTAAAAGGGTACAAAGCATATTACCTCGATAATTTTTTCTTTTTAGAAACTAAAGAAACCTGCCAGAGAAAAAAGACCTTAGGCAGTACAACTGCAAGACCCTAGGCAGTACAACTGCACTGCACCAAAAGTAAAAAGCTCTAGTCTAGATAATTAAACTCTTGGAGTCTTCCAGGTCTCAGCCATAAAATTGAGAAATACTTGCCTAATTTCAAAGAAAAAAAATGCCAGCATTTTTTCCATTAAAATGTACATTGACTTTCCCTTTTATCGTGTCAAGGTTCATCAACTGTCTAGAAATAAAGCAACAAATTCGAGCATGCAAACTGCCAACACTTCTTAATATCTCTCAAGAAACCATAGTTAAATTGCAACTCTTTTCCTATGCAACAGAGGAGTCGCCTGAATGTCATTCTAAAGCTGGAGAAGCTTTTTAGAGGTAGAAGAACCAATATATAACATTCATGGCTAATTAATATTAACCAGCTGCCACCACATTCAATACCCAGATTGATATCATACTTGAGACTCACATTAGCACACAACTCTGCATCCCCTCCCCCAAAAAAAAAATGTAACCATATCCAGCACATATTTGGACATTGATATTAGAAATAGGATCCTCTAAATATATGAAAAATTTTCAAAACAACTGAGTATACCCATATCCGGCACTCACCACCTAATCCTAATCAACATAACATAGACCATAATACATGAAATTGTCACCTATCATCTTGGTTATGGTCAAGCAATGGTGATTAATGCCTTCCAGTAACAACAATGGTTCTGGCTACAAAAAGCCAGAAACCAATATTCTTCAATTTTCATACAACAGTAAAAATCTAACACAAAAAAGAAAACATTGAAATCAAAACCATAATATTCCCACAAAACTTTGAAATCAAAGCCACCCTGCAATCAAATAGAATTCCCCAATGGAATAAAGGACTCAGACCACAACCATAAATCAGAGGAAGTCGAAGACAATGTTGAAGCAAAGATTCATACCTGAAATCAGCCTCCGATGAAGCAGGGGTTACAAAAATCGCAACAAAGAAATGGTAGAGAAATAAATCCACTGAAATATAAGAAAAAAAAACATTGATCTGAAACCAAAATAGAAATGAAAAGGCAAAGACAGACAAAGAATAAGTTCAAGATTCATACCTCAAAATCAGTCTCCAATGAAGTAGTGGATTTCAAAAACCACAAAAAAAAAAGAGATTCTAGTGTGTGTGTGTTTTGGCCTTTGGTTACCCAAAGCTAAAAAAATGACAGGAAAAAAATTCAAAAGAGACCGAGAGAGAGAATCGGTAAAGAAATGGGAGGAGATTTCGATTGAAGAGATATATTTGTGGATTTGTTATGAAAGCAGAAGAAATGAGGACAAAAATTAACTCTGCAATACCGATGGAAGAAGAAGCAGAAATTGATGAGGGCAGAAAAAGGGAACGAAAATAAGAAACGGGTAAGGAGTCCCTAATCGGCGCGGAATGGGGGAATACCTATTACGGACCTGGGTGTATTAGGGACGGAACTGATTCGGGACATAATGGCATTACGTCCAACCAAACAGCACGTAATAGTTATTCGTTAGGAATGGAATAGAGATGTATTAAGTATTACACTATTTGGTTGGTTGAATCAAATAGATGAGTAATAGCGTGACCTTGTTCAGTTGGATAGAATCCTTTAAAGGAATACATAAGGAATAAGTGTAAAATGACTTTATCACCCTTAAATGAAAACTGATATTTTATTGAATTTTTTATATAAATTTGAATGGATTATATTTAATAATAAATCAAATAATAAAAATATGAATTTTACCTTTAAATTAAATAATAATAGTTTAATTATAAAAATAATAATTTTTAATTATAAAATGTCAATAATCATAATGTAATATTAAAAATACAAATTATTTAATAATTATACAAGACATGATATATTTTGTAAATAAAATATTCTATTATTATATTATAATAAAATGATTAATAATAAAAATTATATAATTTTTACTCTACTTATGAACTCTCATCAATTGCTTTCTCTACTTATCTCACATTTCTTTGCTTCTTTATGTTGTTTCATAGAATTAAAAACAAATCTAACATCACGTTTGGTTCGCTGTATTGGATTAGAGGTGTATTGGATTAGAGGTGTAATAGCAAATCAACTGTTTGGTTGAATGTAATGGAATAGAGGCGTAATAGTAAAACTGTGTTTGGTTGAATGTAATAGAGGTGTAATAGCATAATGGAGAAAACTAAAATGACCAGAATACCCTTAGCATAAATTTGTTTTGGTAAATAATTATTGTTATTGTTATTTAAATTTTAATAAGATTATTTATTATCAAAAATAAATAATTTAATCATATTTAAACATAATTATTATTAAATATATTAAATATATTATAATTAAAATATATAATTTAATAAAATTCTTAATAATTAATATTCTTATATGAATTTACACAAATCATAATATATGATAATATAAAAGATAATTTGAAATGATTAATATTAAATATATTTTAATTAAAATATATTATTTAATAAAATTTAAAATAATTATAACTAATAAATTATCTTATATGAATTTGTATAATTTAAAATAATTATTATTACATATAATTTAATAAGATATAATTTCATAAAATTATTGATAATAAATTTTCTTATATGAATTTATATAATTTAAAATAATTTATATAATACGGCGAACCAAACACGCTGTAAAACTTATGCAAATCCAGTTCTCCACCGTCAACCACCACAAATCCCGCCATGCTCCACCATTCGCTACAAGCCTCAAATCAGAAAACCTCAAAATTTCGCCAACACTCTTTCTCAGTTTTTTTTCTATTTTCTTTATGATTTAATTTTTTTGTAAAAGTCACAAAAAATATGTAGATTACAAAAAAAAAATCATGCTTTCAATTTCCTAAATTTGAAAAATGAACACCCTATTCTTTGTAGGAAGTTGAAATCTTGATTCATGAATTTTCTGTTAAGAAAGATAAATCATTATTATAACAACTCAATTTTTAGTCAATATTAGAAAATACGGTTTCGAAATTTTATTTTCATAAATTGAGATCGTAAGATTATAATAGGAGAATTTGCGAAGTTAGTATGAAAATATAATAAAGAACGGTTAAGAAACTAAACCGATAAACGTGAATTAAAGTTCAAAGACTAAATTATAAAAGTTAAATTAGAAATTTCTTGATGACTCAAATAAAAATTAACCAAAGGACTTAAATGGTTATTAAACCATTATTTTCATATGATAGTGGATGATTATGATAATCTCCGCTTAGCTTATATGTTATAATTGCAATGTAAATTAATGTTTAAAATTAGTAAAATTAAGTAAGATTAATTAAGTTAATTAATATATTAATCAAATATATAAGATTAATTAAGTTAATTAATATATTAATCAAATATATATAATATAAGTTAGTGGAGAATAAAAAAATTATCATATTTTTCCTTATTTGTTTCGTCCAAACTAGTGAAAGAAGAGAAAAACTTTGCTTTCAATTCTTAATTTCGGATAGGAAGTTGTCATTAAAGTACAATTGATGAATTTTGTCATACCTCGAAAATCGGGTTAATAGAACTGGATCGTTAAATCGAAGGGTTGAGTCAGATATCGAAAAATAGGGTTGTAAGTGAGTAATTTAAGTATGTGAGTGTTTTAATCATGTTTTTATTTTATTAACTAGCTTAAAACGAAATTTGATTTTAAGGTCTAATTTGAAAAAAAAATGGATTTTAATTTATTTAGGACTTAATTGGAAAATGTAAGAATTAAGAGTGACCAAAAGAATCATCCCGAAATATGTAGTCTTACCCTTATTCAATTGCTGAACCTAACTAACCAAAGAGTCACCCAAAAGCTGCTTACTATTAATCTCATCCAACCAAGACGGCTTAACCTGTAACTCGGCTAGAATCTTACCATCATCGAACAAGCTTAGGCGAGCAAACATCGCCCTTAAATCAGTCATAAATCTTCAACTAAGAGCATCGGCCACCACATTGGCTTTACCAGGATGATACTCAATCAAACAATCATAATCCTTAAGCAACTTGATCCAACGACACTGCTTAAGATCCAAATCCTTCTAAGTGAGGAGGTACTTAAGATTCTGATGATCAATGTAGATGACGCCTCTCTCACCATACAAATAATGCCTCCAAATCTTAAGTGCAAAAACAACAGCAGCAAGCTCGAGGTCATGGCTTGGATAATTACCCTCGTGCTACTTAAGTTGTCTAGATGCATAAGCAACCACTTTACCTTCTTGCATCAACACACAACCCAATCCAATATGCAACGCATCACTATAAACAATGAACTCATTTCCAGGTTCAGATTGAATCAAAATAGGTGTCTGAGTCAAAACCGATTTGAGCTTCTCAAAGATCGATTGCTGGTTAATAGCCCAAACAAATGGAACATTCTTGCATAACAACTTGGTTAAATGACCTATTATCAAAGAGAACCCCTCAACAAATCTTCAACAGTATCCCGCCAAACCTAGTAAACTCCGAAGCACAGTCACATTTTTAGGTTGTTTCCAATCCAGAATAACCTCTATCTTCTTAGGATCCACCCAAATACCCTCAATAGAAATTACATGCCCCAAAAACATAAACTCACCCAACCAGAACTCACATTTACTTAACATACAATTTCTTTTTACGAAGAATCTAAAAAACTGTTCGAAGATGCTTATAATGCTCATCCTCAGCCTTAGAATACACCAAAATGTCATCAATAAACACTATGATGAATTGATCCAGATATGGCTGAAAAACTCGATTCATGAGATCCATGAACGCCACTTGAGCATTAGTCAAACCAAAGGGCATGATAAGGAACTTGTAATAATTGTAACGAGTCCTAAAAGCAGTCTTATGCATGTTGGCTTCCTTTACCTTCAACTGATGATACTCAGAGTGAAGATCAATTTTTGAAATCACAGATGCCCTAAGGATTTGATCAAATAGATTATCAATTCTTGGGCGTAGGTACTTATTCTTTATCATAATTTGTTCAACTCACAATAATCCATACACATTCTCATAGAACGGTCCTTTTTCTTAACAAAGAGGACCGGTGCTCCCCACAGTGACACACTAGGCCGAATAAACCATCTATCTAAAAGTTCCTAAAGTTGTAACTTAAGTTCCTTCAACTCCTTAGGTGCCATTCGGTATGGAGCAATGGACACCGGAGCCATACCCGGTAATAACTCAATTTTGAACTCAACCTCCCTATCTGAAGGTAATCTCGACAACTTATCAGAAAAGACATCTGAAAAATTCTTAATAGTATGAATCTCTTACACAATCGAACCCACACTAGTCGAGTCATGCACATAAACCAAATATGCATAACAACCCTTACGAATTAACTTTATAGCCACTAGAGCAGAGATTACATGTAAAAGATAACCTCAACACTCGCCAACCATCACAACCTCGATATCAACTCCAACCTTAAAGGTCACTCTCTTAGACTTACAATCCAATCCAACCCGATGCTCCACCAACCAATTCATACCTAAAATTATATCGAATTCTTCAAACGACAACTCCATCAAATTAGCAGGGAACAGATACCCTTGAACCTCAAGTGAACACCTCCTATATACTTTACTAACTCGAACAGATTGACACAAAGGACTTATCATAGAGAGTTCACAACTAGTGTCCTCAACCAAAATCTCTAAATTACACACTATACTACTAGATACATAAGTGTGCGTAGATCCAAAATCAATCAGTGCAACATAAGATAAAGAATGTATAGCGAATATATCGACAATCACATCAGTAACATCTTTGCCCTCATGGTACCTCACCGCGTAAACCAAGGCTAGTTGCTTGGCTTCAGCCTGACCCACACATTTGCCTAATGCTCTTTAACCACATCCACCACCATTACACTCTTTCATCTAACCACGACCCCTAGCAGGCTGCTGACCAACCCTCTAAGGTGAATCTAACCCTTAACCAGAACTCGCCCCGGCTCAACCATAAGTGGACACTCACTAATCTTGTGCCCAGTGGACCCACATCTAAAACAAGCCCTAATCCTCTTCCAACATTTGTCCGGATGGCGCCTATTCCTACTCAACTTTGAGAACAGGCTCAACTCTAGTAGTTGGCTTTACTTGCGAAGGTCTCTCATACCTGGCCCATTTCACTGGCCGCTGAGAAAAACTAGAAGAACCCGCATCCCTCTTGTTATTATTCTGATTATTCTCCCTCTCCCTTTTCTCGCACTCAGAGTGCTTAACTTCTTCCACAATCTTTTCCTTGTTAACTAAGGCTGCAAAATTCGCTCCCTCTAGGAAGCAATCAAAACCCTAAGGTCATACTTCAGACTCTTCTCAAAACGAACACTCTTGTCGTAATTAGTAGCCACCAACCCACGAGCATACCTACTCAATCTCAAGAACTCGGCCTCATACTCGGCCATCGTTCTATCCCCTTAAGTTAGCCTCACAAACTTACGTCTATGGGCCTCAACATAACTTGCTTCCACATACTTATTTTAGAAGGCACTCCGAAAGTAATCCCATGTTAGCTGCTCAGGCTGAGTGCCCTTCTACACAGTCAACCACCACTGATATGCTTTGTCGCGAAGCAAGGATACTGCACCCTTCAATTTCTACTCAAGGGTGCAGTCTAGATCATTCATTATCCTTTCTATGGCATCTAACCAATATTCAGCCATAGTTGGGGCGACTTCAGTGACGCCCCTAATAATTCAGTTCTATTGGACTGGAGTCGTTCGGTTACTAACCCTCGGCTCCTAGATCCAGATCCAATATGGGCCCCAACAACCCTCTTTAAAACTCTCAACATTGCTTAGGACAGTGCGTCGTCCCCAGTAGCCTGAGCTACAAATTCAGTCTCAGTATTCGGAATTCTTACGATCTCACTCATATCTAATTGGGATATATTGCCCATTGAAGAAGGCTCAACTCAAGCCCTCCGACGGCGACCGCCGTGCCCACGAGTACCACAACCATGAGAACCACGAGTGCTCATTGTCTTATCTATAATTTTCAAAATTTTATGAAATCATTTTATGTTTTAAGCCTTAATTTTAAATTTTTATCGAAATATTTATCAGTGTATATAGAGAATGTTTCACTACTCTACAATTCCAAAAGTCATTTCTTATACTAAAGTATCACATGGAAAGTATCTCTAAAGCATAACTAAAGCGTAGAGTTCTTACATGGATTAGCGTCGGAGTCTCAGTTTCACTCATCCAAATTTTTAAAAATTATTTCAACAGTATTCCAGTTTAAAATAAATATTTATTTCTCAAAATATTTTGGACCCAAAAATACACAGCCGAGTTTTACAACCTGGCTCTGATGCCACCAAATGTAATACCCCATACTCGACTTAGATGTTACGATCAGATTATGGAGGTTACATTGTACAAGCAAAAGAAACAAGTGATTAATTTTGATGAAAATCAATTTCAAGTAACGGAAAAAATCAATTTGGGTAATCTTTGAAAACATAGCGATTTTTTCGAAACCACAGCTTCTATGGTTTTACTAAAATCAAAACCAATTTACATAAACATTTGAGAGCCAAAACACTTCAGGAAATTTCAATTAGTCTTGCAACGGAAAACCTTATGGCGTTTTGTTTATTAAATCGCATTTCATTTTTAATTATCATATGTTAAATGTTCTTTAAAGATAAAAGCTTTTGCGTTATAAATATCAAATGGTCCTAACAAACTAAACAAAAATTAAAATGCCTAAAAACAAATAAAAACCCAAGAATGTCCATAATGTCCATAATAACAAACCAATAATAAGTCCTTAGTGCTTAAACCAAAATTATGAAACCCAAGCTCCAGAGTCGCCGTCAATTCTAATTCGAATGATTACTTGAAACAAAGTAAAAAAATAGTGAGCTTTAAGCCTAGTGTGTGATTTAGCCCATAATCTTAGTATAAACATTTATCACATAAGATTTTATACAGATCATATCTTAACATATCTTAATGAATCATTTCATATTGAATCATAACATAACATAATTTATCATAATCATATCATGTCCTACCCCCATCCGCTACACACCATCTTCGTTTGACCAATCACACCATATAGGACTACAAGAGTCTATACATCCAATCACACTAATATGTGGCGATGTGCCATTCATATATTTGTAGCTGAGTTGCCATACATAAATTTGCGGTCTTGTTGCTATAATTGCAATATAAACTGCCATATAACATTTCCTCCATCATATCATAACCCACCCCCAAACATATGCTTATCATGATCATAAAACATACACACATATATCATATAACACATGGCATGCCTACGCACATATTTTTTTATAGATCATAACATATGATTTAAGTGTAACATATCTTACTTAACATACCTCCTAAGCTTAACCATATATTGTTACGTGCTAAAACTTACGTTTTTCTGGTCCCATACGATACTTACGGACCCAAAATTTTGAGTCCTTCAAATGGCCCATAATCTAGCCCAAAAATTGGCCAAACCCAAAACCTAGCCCGTATGGTCCACATGGTCTGCAAAGTTTCACACGTTCGTGTGTCCCACATGGCTTGGCCACACGGTTTGCTGAGTTTCATACGACTGTATGGCACACATGATCTACCACACGGCATGACACACGATTGTGTGGCACTAGGTAATTTCGAAAACAGGCTCTATTTCATAATTTAATGAGCTTCTATCAAGTTTTAGGGTCGTTTTCACACACTATTGCTAATTCTGACTAGCCTCTCAATCGGAAACTCTAGAATTCTAAAAACATTCATTCAATCAAACCGATTAATCATCCAATTACCACACAAAGAACCACTTTCCTTAAAGTAACAATTCAATTCCTAAATCAAAATTCGAGCATATACCACTCAAAAATAGCGCCTAACACGATATTTACTCTGCTGGTGGAGCACGATTATCTTCTCCTTCGCCTAACCACGAACCATGAAAATGTTTAATTACAACAAGAATCACAATAACACCCAATCAAAACCAATCTTGTCTTGAAAACAAAATTAATTTCAATAGCAGGAAAAACGATAAATGAGAACAATTACACCTGATTTGATTTACTAACACCACCGACGAATCAATCAACACAACCCACAATCACTTAAAGGTAAACAATGGAATAAAAAAACAAAGAAAGAAAATAAAATCCAAGGGAAACAAGAAGAGAAAAGAAGCAGAATGTCACAAGGGAAAGAAAAAGAAACTAAACACCAAAAGAAGAAACAAAAGAGACGGTTGCAAGTGGGAGCAGATTTAGGGGTGGGTTAATTTAACTTGTTTTTTCTTTTGTTTTTTTTTTAATTTCAATAGAAAAGAAATAAGATAAATTAGCTAAATTAAGATATTATCTCAAAATACTATCAACTTTCTTAGAAGTTGAATAAAACCCAACTTTTATCACATGGGACAAAATAAAAAGAATCTTACAATGCATACACGGAGACTCAAACCTAAAACCTCACATACATAACCACAACACCTCACAACTAAACCAAACTAAATTATCTAGCAAATTTACTCACTTAAAAATCCAGAATTTTGGGGCGTTACATTCTTATAATTTACAATTATGGGATGGTATTGACCTTTTTGATAGCGTTTGTCCCCTCTACTTTACATTCCTTTTCTCTTATAAAAAGAAAAAAAATATAAGCATATTTTATAAAAAATTTTACATTATAAACATTTTATGTCGATACTAAAATTTGATATTTGAATAAATGGATTGAGTATCATGATTGTACTACTAACTAGAAGGATAATATCCTTCAAATATTTTAGCGTTAATTTTTTTCATGTCCTCAACTTTAAAAATTTAATCAATTTTTTTAATGGAAAAGTTGATTGAACCATTCAAATTTTAATAACAACGACATAATAGCTAATGTGATAGTCCATATATACTTTACATAAAACTAGATTATGCAATATCACGATGTGATTATTTTATCCAAATGACCCAAAAATATAATTATTTACGTAAATGATCTTGGTTCAAAAGAAATTATCTAAATGACCTAAAATGAACAGTAAAATTTGGTTATGGGGACTAGATGGCCGACACCACTATTTTTTCTGTTAAAAAAATAATTTTTAGGGTTTTAGACACTAGATGATCGACACCCATGTATTTTTTTCAAACCGTATCATACTGGTATATATTTATATTAGTATTTAAAAAAAATTGGGGTGCTAGCACACTGATGGTCGACACCCCTTTATCTGATTAAAAAAAGATATTTTGGGCATGTCAGGTGCTGGCCAACAAAGGCCCACGCTGACCCAACAAAAGGGGATGGGAATATTGCAACATTTACCCTTCCTCGTTTTCCATCTTTTTTATTTTCCAAGTTTGATTACAAATTTAAAAATATATTACACGTTTGTTCTAAATTTAAAAATTTTAAGTCTGTTTAAAATTAAATTTTTTAAATCCTATTTAATTGTTTCTAAATTTATAAACATATTACACTTATTTTTTAAAATAAAAGAAACAATAATTTAACAATGTTTATTTGAATTATTATAAAAGATGAAAATTATTCAAGCATGTTATAATTTTATGAAAAAAAATCTAATTTAATTGTGCATATTAAATTTAAATTAATTTTTAAATTTAATAATAATATGAATGATGCAATAATAATTAACAACATGATAAATAGTCTAATATTATCTTAAAATATAAAATTTGTAATCAAATTTGGAAAATAAAAAAGATGGGAAAACGAAGAGGAGTTAATGTTGCAATATTCCCATCCCTTTTGTTGGGTTAGCGTGGGCTTTGTCGACCGGCACCTAACATGCCCAAAATAGTTTTTTTAATAAGATAAAGGGGTGTTGACCATCAGTGTGCCAGTATTCCAAAATTTTTTAAAATACTGATATAAATATATACTAGTATGATACGATCTGAAAAAAATACATGAGTGTCGGTCATTTAGTGTCCAAAACCCTAAAAATTATTTTTTTCACAAAAAAATAATGGTGTTGGCCATCTAGTCCTTATAACCCAATTTTATTGTTCATTTTAGATTATTTAGGTGATTGTTTTTGAACTAGGGTCATTTATGTAAATATTTTTTTGAGTCATTTGGATAAAATAACCCCGCGATGTGGGTGAAAAAAATTATGTAAAAACCAAATGTGACTTTTATAATAAAGTTAAAATAGTAAAGGTTAGTGTCTTGCGTTCAAATATTATAGTTTCTATCATGTATATATATTTTAGATTTATTAAAATATAATACTTATTGAGGTAAGATGTGTGGATGGAAGCTCAGTGGTATTTGATAGTACCCACTATAAACTGTCATTAATGTAGTTAAATTACTTGTCTTATTTTAAGTTGACAATTTAATGAAGAAAATCTTTAAATTTATTAATGTATTGTTCTATTAAAGATACTATAGTCCATCTACGAAAACTAATTCTTGGATTTTGAAGATTGCATTGGATTTGAGTGAATCAATTCAACTATTGGAATGTAGAGATTTGATCGAGATAGTGTTATTGATTTTGAGAACATATCTTATATTGATTGTGCTTTGAGTGTTTATGTTGTAATAGCTATTTCTAAGGAGTTACTTTATATTCATATAGGCTCTATATTGGCAAGCCGATTTTGATATATACTTAGAGGCTTTATCTTATGTATGAGAGCTTATTAAGAGAACTTGAATCTGACCTATAAGGAATTGTTTTATGAGAAAATGCAAACTAATTTGTAAACATTGAGAGCGCGTTTAGTTGGGCGGAATGCATGCCTATTCCCCCTATACTGCAGGCCCATAAGGAAACGGCTGTTTGGTTCGCTGTAAACGTATCCCCCCCCGAATTGGTTACTGGCCTATTACCCTCATTGCGCGTAATAGGGATTACGCCCCCTCAGCGCCGATTAGGTATTCCGCCTCTTTTCATCTTTTGTATTCCATTTTCTGCCCTCATCATCAAGCTTCCGATTCTCCCACGTTTCCTTGCACAGGTAATTCTTTTCCCTTCCACTCACTCTGCCATCGGTTGTTGTTCATCGTATCTTTTATTTTCTTCATTTTATCAAGAACGAAAAACTAATTTCCAGAGGTATTTTCACTGTCCAAAATCGGTTTTTCGTATAATTTAGTCAAACACAGAATTATACAATCTCCAAGGATTAATGAGGCTGTTATCTTATGAATCTCACTACTTGCATCTTGGTTGAATTGCCAAAATCCAAACATTTGTTTTGCTATTGTTCTGGATTATACACTAAATCTAAAGGTTTTGCCTTTTTCCATATCTTTTACCAGTATTGATTGATTGTTCTTGGAATTTGACTTATTGGGTGTACCAAATTCTGGATTTTTGTGTGTTTATATCTGTTGGTTAATGGGGTTTTCGTTGGTTCGTGTGGTACTGATTCAGATATTAGCTTCTTGTTGTTAGTGACTAGAAGATGAAACTGGAAATTGTTGCAATTGTTTTGCCATTGTTCTTGATTTGTTCTAGTTCCTGCTTGTTTTGGGGATTATTAATTGAAAGTATAGTAGGATATAGTTCTGTTCTTCTTTAGATTTTGAAATCAAATGCTGGATGTTGGATGACTGACAGAAACATGGAATTATTACCATAGGAAAATGTCTAAAAGTCAAAACATCTGAAGTGTTTTACCATGCTGTTAGAATCATGTGATTGCTAATCAAGTTGTTTCGGATTTCATAACTATTGAATGCCAGGCTTAATTGCAGACTTGAGGCAGTGAGCAATTATATCTTTGCTTTCTAAGTTAGCTTAATGACTGATCGAGGCTGGTATTATGTGGCTCTTATAAAGAACATTGTACAATGGAAGCACTATTAAGTTGCTCACCTAGTTGTATGTGCTTTTAGGCTGTCTAGATCCGGAGAATTTCAAAGAGTTTAAACTTGTGAATCGCCATTTCAAAGTGATACTATTTTTTTATAGTGTGCTGTTTTTTCAAAGAGTTTACAATGGAAGCACTATTTTCTTTTAAATGAGTTCCTTGAGCTAGTTTGATAAGCATGAAAGTGATACTATTTTTTGATAGTGTGCTGGTTTTTAAGGATAATTGAATTATATTTAACAAGTTAGGATACTGTTTTAATCGAGATTATGTGATATTGCTATACATCTACATTAGTAAACAATAGTAAACTGTTTGATAAGCATGAAAGTGAAACTGTTAGCTGTTATTTAATTGGAATTGATCAATTTTAAGAGCTGATTTTTACTGAGAAAATGCGCAACAACTGTGGTGACCAGCTTGTTTGTTACATTTCTTGTTCGATTATTTGTTTAGGTAGTTGTAATAGTTAGCAAATCAATTTTGAGTGACTATTGTAATGGTTAGTGCAAAACAGTATATTTTTATTATTTTTTATTTTAACTATTATTTTTCAATTATTATTCAAGATTTGATTTAATTGTTATGGATCGGTTTTATGCATTTGTTTTTCAATTTACTAAAATAATGCATTTGTTTACTTTTGTAATTCAAGTACAGTTTGGATATTTTTATTTTTAATTATCCAATTTTTTAAATAATGCAGCGTTGGTTAAAATAAAAATATTTAAATTCATAAAACTAATTAAATTATATATTTAATTAAAATAATTAAATTATATATTTTTAATTTTTTTATTTTTAATATTCCAATTTATTAAAATGAAAAAAATTAAATTATATATTTAATTATTAAACATCTTTTAATAATTACAAAGTCTTCCGTTTTAATTAACAAAATATTGTTTTAATTAACTGTAATGAATATTAATAATAAATATGGAAACAACAAAATTTGAAATAAATCTAAAATTACATTAAACTTTAATTTGATTTATCTGATGATTTCAAAATTAATTTTTTGCTATGCAATTGTATTAATATAAATTTATTTTTACATATACCTACAAATTTTACATATACCAACAATTAATTTGTTCTGAATTATACATAAACCTACATATTTTAATTAACTGTAATGAATATTAATAATAAATATGGAAACAACAAAATTTGAAATAAATCTAAAATTACATTAAATTTTAATTTGATGTAGAATGTGATTATGACAGTTTTTTTTTTTGCAATTGTATAAATATAAATTTATTTTTAATTCAATTTATTAAAATGAAATTTTAATTTTAGCTCAATTATACATATACCAACAATTAATTTTAGCTCAATTATACATATACCTACAAATTTTAATTCTGAAGACGAAGAATTTATGCAAATTGCTATAGACTATTTGTATTGTGTTCACCTCACAAATTGCTATAGACTATTTTCTTTCTTTATTTAAATATAATTTTAAGTTCTATTTTTTGCTTCGTAAAGATTCTAAATTTGTATTGTTTATTTTTATTTGATAGTGTTTTATTGCAACTTCAATTCTTTGATAGTGTGTTCTAATTTTAATATCTTGCAGTAATGGCTCGTCTGCCTTTAATTGCACAAAGTGTGAGGCGTAAAAGAATTGGTATTGCATTGAAAATATGGTTGCAAATTTGTGGAATTGCGATTTGGTTCTTACTTACATTGGGTGCCAGCCTTAGCCTACATACTTATAGACCAAGGATTAGGTCATATATTTTAGATTTTTATGCAAAACGGGATTATGTGAAAAGGCTTGTATATGCTAGTGACGAGACCTGTATTGAACAAGTTAGGATGAATAGAATTGCCTTTTTTAAACTATGTGAGATGTTACAAACGTTAGGGAGATTGAAGTCGTCAAGAAACATGCTTGTTGATGAGCAAGTGACAATGTTTTTACATATGATTTCCCATCATTAAAAAATCGAGTTATCAAGTATCACTTTAATAGGTCCGGGGAAATTGTTAGCAGATCATTTCATAGTGTTTTAAATGCTGTCATACGCTTACAAGATGTGTTATTTAAAAAGGCAGAGCCAATTACAGCTAATTCTTCTGACACAAGGTGGAAATGGTTTAAGGTATTGGACTGAGCTTTATATATAGCTTGTACATAATTTAGTTTATTTAGATTTAAATTTAGTATTCTAACTCAAGGTTTTATATCATGTGATATAGAATTGCTTAGGTGCTCTTGATGGAACCCACATCAAGATTAGGGTTCCAACAGTTGATAAACCTAGATATCGAACGCGAAAAGGTGACATAGCAACAAATATGCTAGGTGTTTGTACACCTGATATGCAATTTGTTTATGTTCTTCCTAGTTGAAAAGGTTCTGTTGCTGATGGACGGGTTCTTCGAGATGCCATTAGTAGAAGACATGGGCTAAAAGTTCCTTATGGTAAAGTGGATAGTTAGAGGACTTTGAATTATTCATTAAGATGAATTTTTTTTCGGGAATTAATCATTTTAAAATTTTTTATAGGTTGTTATTATCTACTTGATGGTGGATACACAAATTGTGAGGGATTTCTTGCACCTTTTAGAGGACAACGCTATCATTTGAATGAGTGGTGTCAGGGTTATCAGCCAAGTACTCCGCAAGAATTTTTTAATATGAAACATGCCTCAGCACGTAATGTTATTGAAAGATGCTTTGGGTTATTAAAACTAGATGGGGAATACTTAGGAGTCCACAATTCTATCCTGTAAGGGTGCACAATAGAGTCATTATTGCATGTTGTTTGCTCCATAATTTTATTCGAACCCATATGAGTATTGATCCTATTGAAGCGGAGGTGGGAGAAGGATTACCTAGTAATGTGGTAGATGACGATGAACCGAATATCGTAAATATTCATCCATTGGATGCATGGGCTACTTGGAGGATGGAACTAGCCAACCAAATGTTCGATGAATGGCAAGCATCTAGAAATTAGTTAGGTTTAGGGACAAAATGAGTTTGAGTTAATTTGTTTTTGTTATTTTACGTATCTAGTTTGTGAAACTTTAGTGGTGTTTGAATTGTTTTTTGTATTGTACTAAACTTGTTGAATTATAATTTAGTTTCTTTTCATTCATCATGTGTTATAATTTTATACAATGTTGAGCTTTTGATTCATGATATTTAACTTAATTTTAATTTTATAAAGTGTTCACCTTTTGATTCATGATATTCAACTTAATTTTAATTTGTTTTTTTTCTTAAGATAATTATGTCAGGTGTTTCAGAATCAAATGTTTCTAATACGAGCTTGTTTCGGATGATGTGACGAGTCGTAATAATTCCCGATCGAAATTAGGTAGTGTCGGATAATGTAACACCCTTAACCCATATCCGTCGCCGAATTAGGGTTACGAGGCATTACCGAACAAACGTAACCATTTTTTTTTAAAACCAAACTGATCACAAACATAGAAATTAAACCATATTCACATGGCTAATTATATTATACAATCCAAATCTAACCAAAATCATACTCAAACCTATACATGCCATAAGATCAAGTTCAAACTGTTAACAAAATACCAAAGGAAGTCGATAGTGTGATAGACTATGCTGACGATCCCCGAGCTCGTAACGCGTCTCCAAAATCTATAAACAAATAAACAAAAACAATCAAAGTAAGCTTCTATAGCTCAGTAAGTTTATAGCATATCCAAAATACATATAAACGATCATTTGTATTATCATTATATACCTAAAAATCAAGTTATATACATAATCATTAATCGCAAATATAAATTCCAAATGTACTTATCATTGCATTTCATTGAATGCATGCTTATGATCTTTCATATACATATGTCAAAAGCAAATAATTATACTTATCAATCACGTGTGCCGAATGCACATATATATATACCTTAATTCACATATGCCGAACGCATAGATATATATACTCACCAGACACAAAGATTCGAGCTTTTATATGCTCATCAAAAACATAGCAACAGATGTTCATATATTAATCCAATACAAATAACCAAATCATATACATATATATTCAATGTATACAATCACTTAATTTAAACAGATTCAACGGCACATAACCTGCTAAACTTATAGCATGATTCAGATCACCGGCATGTAGCCTGCTAGGTTTATAACCTGATTCAAATCACCGGCACGTAGCCTGCTAGGTTTATAACCTGATTCAGATCACCGGCACGTAGCCTGCTAGACTTAAAGTCTGAAAAATTCACCGACATTAAGCATGCTAGGCGCTTAGCCTGAAAATCCCAATTTCATAGATACAAGAATGATTTCTCATATATTTTTTTAATAGCAACACACGTTCATAACATTTATATCTAATTCACAATCTCAACTCTATCCCAAGAAAATTTGTAGTCCATGTTCAAATCATACAAGTATTTAAAATTTATACTTTTAATTCAATGCAAATCTTAAACATATATATACATATACATTCAACCATGTATGTCAATATGTAATTCCATACTTAATTTCAATACAAGAAATTATACCTGTACATATATATATACATAACTATATAGTCGAATCTCACACTTATGCATATATATATATCATTCATACTCAACTAATTTTCAATACATATACTTTTAATTTTAGCTCATCAAATATACAATAGATGTACATTTATATATATATGTACATATTCGAACTTCATTTATGCAGATATATATATAACACTCATACTTAAAATTCATTACAAGAACATATACATATATGTAAGCATGCTTATTCAAATATAGCATATACATATAAATTAAAATTCACATATACATATCTATTCAAAATTTATCATACAATCATGGGTTACATAACTTTAAATAAATCCAAGAGTTTATACATATATATACCTACATATATATATTCGCACCATATATATATATTATACATTCCTTTGATTAAAATCAAGAATTTATACCTATGCAACATTCATACTTTAACTAATTTCAATAACTTATATATATATTCTAGCATTATATATATATACATGCTTATTCGAATATCAACTATACTCTTATACATTTCTTACCTGTATTTCAACCCATAAATTTATACAAGATTATACTTGTATATTCGAACATGCTATATATGTAATTATCATCCATACTTCAAAATTTATTTAATCAATATACTTTTAATTATAGCTCAACACAAAATACAATTAGTATACATGTATAAATATTAACTTAATAACTTTTAATTGCTAATAGACTTACCTCGGATATCAGCGGACACGATCGACTATTCGATTACTTTCGTTTTTCCCCGATCCAAATCCGTTTTCTTCGTTTCTTGATCTAACATAATCAAATTTAACCTTTTTAATTCATCAAAACATTCAATTAAGTCCAAAAATACATAAATGGGAAAATTACCATTTTGCCCCTAACATTTTACACTTTTTGCAATTTAGTCCTTTTTGCACAAAACACAAAATACACAAATTTTGCCCACACTAATCTAGGGCCTAATGTTCATTGTCTTCATACAATTCCACACATTTCATTTATTTCACATTTTAGTCTCTAAAAAAATATTATTTTTGCAATTTAACCCTAATTACTCAAATTCACCAAAAATTCCAATACAAAACATATTAATCTAAAACATATCTTTCATTATTCATTATCAAACATCACAAAACACAATTATTCATCAATGGCATAGCTCAAAATATTCATCAAAATAAAAAAATTCAAGCATGGGTCGGATAGTACTCGAA
Organism: Gossypium hirsutum; assembly: GCF_007990345.1. Taxonomy (NCBI): domain Eukaryota; kingdom Viridiplantae; phylum Streptophyta; class Magnoliopsida; order Malvales; family Malvaceae; genus Gossypium; species Gossypium hirsutum. The sequence continues at coordinate 30,885,989 of NC_053438.1, read as the reverse complement.
GCAACGATCTCAAAAACATAAAAATCATCAAAAACCGAACAAAATTCATACCTTAATCCAAGCTTGAAAGTGCCGAATTTTTCCAAAGCTTTAAACCCTTATTTTCTCTCTTAGTTTCGGTAGAAAAAGATAAAGAACATGTTTTAAATTTGTTATATTTAACATATAATAACCATAATAATTAATTTACTTAATTAACCTTTGTTAAAATATAATGTATAACACATATTATAAGGTCATTCTTGACCATTGCCATCCACTCACTTAATGGTGGACTAATTGCTTCTTAAATCCTCCAAATTATAAAGACAACAACAAATAGACATTTTCATATTTAACCATTAAATTTTTATTTTACGCGATTTAATCCTTTTATTTAATCGGACACTCAAACAACAAAATTAAAACACGAAAATTTCACACAATCAAATGCACACAAAATAAAAACACAAAATAATATTAAAATATTTTTTTGACTCGGACTTGTGGTCCCGAAACCACTATGTCCGATTAGAGTCGAAATTGGGCTGTTACAGATAATGAGTTTTAAGTCAAAGAACTTCAAAGATCGAGTAACTTGTTCAAGCAAAGGTGTAGTTGGGTTTATGATGGAAGGTTACCAAAGATGGTAATTCAATGAAACAAGATCGAACCCTTATTAGCAAATAAGAACCCGGGCTTAAAACGTCTCAAAGAAAAAGGAAGGAATTAAAATAAAACCGAGACCCACTATTTAGTGAAATAGGAACCTTCGGTATAATGTTGAATGCCACACCAAGGGTGATAAGTTCAGAAACAAAGTCAGATTGACGCCACTTGTGAAGATAAGTCAATTGAGCTTTGGAGAATAAAGAGAGTGAATTAACTCACCAAATATAGTTCATTCAGAATTTTGGCAAAAAGTCATTTTACAAGAAAATCAGCAACTATTTATAGCTTAATGTCTAGTAGCCGAATGGATAGATTCTAGGCTTAATTTCTAAGCAAACATTGAACTAAATTCCAGCTTTAATTCATGAATGATGGCCAATGTAGGTTCGGCTGAATGGTGACTAATAGGCAGCTTCTAAATTAAGCAAATGAATTTTGGAGATTCATGCAGCAACTAAATTCAACTAATGAGTTTAATGGACTCATTCATTAGGCAACTCTTGCTGAAAAGTGACCAACATTAAAGAAGAACTTAAGCAGCCTTTTTAGGTGTGAATGGACGGTTTTGAAGAGTCCCCATGGTGTGAACATGGCTGAACCGAACAGCCACGGTGTGAACAACTTTTATGCTTCCTTGAGAAGAGAATCGGCCAAGCCTTGAATGGATGAATAGCTTGAACACTCTTGGCCGAATAGTTGCCTTGGCAAGAACCAAAAATTAATCAACTTCAATGCATTGTACCAGCTGCACATACATCTTCTCATACATTGAATCTACATTCATGCACTTAGCCAATGAATCTTCAAATTCGGCTGCACCTAAACAAAGCACATGAACCTCATTAATTTATCTCAATTCAGCTGGACATAATGTAGAACATAATGTGGACACACTAATTAACATTGTGACAACTTAAATATTAACTAATCAAGACAAACAAATTCGGCTGGACATAATTAATTTATGTTTTAATTTAAGACAAACTTAATGAAATCAAGACACTTTTAATTTAACTAAGATAAGACAAATTAAACACTTATATTAATTAAAGACAAATTAATAAGCTATAGTAAAACTCAATTAAATGCTTAATTTAAATTGTCCAAAAATTCCAGCAGCAAATTTATTAACTAAAATGAAATTCGATTTCCCAGAAATTGAAAACATTGAGTTCATCCTTGAACTCCTTGCTTTCATTTTCCCATGTCCGTTCTAGCAATGTTAGAATAGCCTCCTTAAATTGCTTAGCTCGAGCTCGCGTTATTGGGCCACTAGGCAACTTGATGGCCTCTTGTTCGGTCTCTACTTGGTTCATAGGCGAGCTCACATCAGTTTCTTCCCAAGCTTCCCAAGGAACCAAAAGGAAATGGGTTCCGGAAGAAGATGCAGCATTGGTTTCCTGCATGGTGGACTTGCACAATGTTGGAACCTTTAATGCTAATACGGGGTTCAAAGCCGGTTATTTAAACGAGTTGGAAAAAATGTTAGAAAATGCTTTACCCAATGCAATGTTGAAGGCTAAACCTAATATAAAATCGAGGATTAGGTTACTAAAAAGGGATTGGTCAATCGTGTATGACATGCTTAATGGCCAAAACAATAGTAGTTTTGGTTGGGACGAGCATAGGCAGCTCGTTGTTGCTGAAGATGCGGTTTGGAACTCTTATTTAAATGTAAGAATTATTTCCAGTCTTTATTATCTTATTTATTCTCAACTTATAACTAATATGATTTCCTCATTTTTATAGAGTCATAAAGAAGCTGCTCAATTCAGACATCGTAGTTTCCCTTACTACGACCAACATACTGCCATCTACGCACAAGATCGAGTGACTGGTAAAGATGCTCAAACAGCCGCTGATGTTATTGAAGAAATAAATGCTCAAACAGCCGCTGATGTGTACCTACTGCAGATATTAATGAAGAAAGAAACGAATTCTATGACTGCGAAGCTGATGTCTCTTTGGATGACATGGATGTTTCTGCTACGGAGCTGCAACCAGGTAGAAACCAAAAGGGTTCCTCATCTTCAAAGAAGAAAAAGAAGAATTCTGATGCAAGTGATAATATTTCTTCTTCATTTAATGAGGCTGCCACTTTATTGGCGGAAAACATGCGGACCATTGGCGACCAAATTAGTAGGAGTATTGCCTCCGATGTGGTAGTTCAACAGAAGTCAGAAGAATTCCAGATCATCTAAGAAAAAGCTACAAATTTATATCCAACCTTATGTGAAATAGAAGGTTTAACTGTGGATGAGCGGTATCGAGCTTTGAGTAAAATTCCCGATCATTCAACTCAAATGCTCGTTTTCTTCGTTTACCTTCTGATGTGCAATTGGAATGGGTCAGAAGATTTCTTGCTGACCATTAAAAATCATGGTTCTGTTCCTGATATGTAACTTTTTCTGTTTGTAATATTTGGGATGGTATGTCACTACAATGTTCAAACTTTTTGATGTTGTAAAACTGTATAACATATGGATTATGATGTAGAATTTCATTTTCATCTAACATTTTGTTAATATATGAAAATTATGTTTATGCAAAATATAATTCTCAAGTTATATTATGATTTTAGTAAATTCATATAAGAATATTTATTATTAAGACAATAGCTATTAAATCATATATTTTTATTAAATTATATTTAATAATAATTATTTTAAATTATATTTTATAATATTATATATTATGATTTTAGTAAATTCATATAAGAATATTTATTATTAAGACAGTAGCTATTAAATCATATATTTTTATTAAATTATATTTAATAATAATTATTTTAAATTATATTTTATAGTATTATATATTATGATTTTAGTAAATTGAATATTTATTATGAAGAATTTTATTAAATTATATATTTTTATTAAATTATATTTAATAATAATTATTTTAAATTATATTTTATAGTATTATATATTATGATTTTAGTAAATTCATATAAGAATATTTATTATTAAGAATTTTATTAAATTATATATTTTTATTAAATTATATTTAATAATAATTATGTTAAAATATGATTAAATTATTTATTATTGATATTAATAATCTTATTAAAATTTAATAACAATAACAATAATCATTTGCCTAAAAAAATTTCTGCTAAGGATATTCTAGTCATTTTAGTTTTTTCCATTTTGCTATTACAACATCATTCCATTCAACCAAACATAAGAATACTATTACAATTCTATTCTATTCCATTCAACCAAACAAAATGATTAACTATTACGCCTCTATCCATTACACTTCTATTCCATTACAGCGAACCAAACGTGGTGTGAGTGTTCAGTGTCCAAATTCTAAGGGGGAATTTGGATTTTGAAGTGGGTGTTCTAATTGTTAGATACAAATGTAAAATCTTTATATAGAGGGTGAATCTATTTGGGATTAAAGATAGTGTTTTTTAGATAATAATGGTTATGGTTTTGGTTTCATATATTATAATTTCTATTATGTATATATATATTTTTTAGATTTATGATGAAAATATAATAATTATAGTACATATTCGACCAAAAAAAATTGCTCATAAAAAATTAGAAATATCATTTTTTTTAAGATTGAATTTAAGATTAATAAATGGGAGTGCCTAAATTTATCATTATTCCATTAACAAAAGTAAAACTAAAGGAAAAACATTTACTCAAGCAATGAATTCATTTTTTTTTGTCGAAAGAATTGAATTCAGTGAACACAAAAATGAAGAAATTGATTAATATAATAATCAAAAGTGCTTTCAAACTTTTAAACTATTGGTTTGTTGTGTAATCTTTCTGTGTATTCATGTTTTCTTAGAAATGGGGTTTGAAAGAAGAAAAGGAGTTCAATAGCCGTGTTGAGAGAGAAACACAAGAATCAAGGAAATAACGATAAAATCATGAATTCAAACAACAACAGCAGCAGCCATGGCGAAGTAGATCCGCGTAACAAAGAAAGCCTTGATTCCAGGTTCAATCAAACCCTCAAGAATGTCCAAGGGTACCTCTTTCTAATAATTCCAATTTCCCATTACTTTTCTTCCTCTGTTTTCTTTCTGGTTTCTCCATGTTGATTCTGGATTTTTCTTTTTTCATTGGATTTAGAGAAATACCTTCTGATCTTTCGAATTTCAGTTTTGATCTGAATTTCCATGGAAGAATTTTTGCTCTTTAGGGTGAAATTTTGATTTCGCAAAAATTTTCAATTAGGTTTATTGGGTTTAATTTGTTGCGGTTTGCACTTAGATTGAAAGCCCCTTTTGGGAATTAAAGCCAGATCTCACAAGTTCTACTTAATGGCATAACCCGGTTTCTCTTTCTTTTGGAAGATGATCCTTTCATCTTTGTGCTTAGATCATAGTATTTATCTATTTTTCCCTAAAAACGTCTGATATTTTGGTGTATGTTGTAATTTGATCATGGCATTATTGTTGGGGAATCATAGGCATCACAGGGGTTCACAAAGGGTTACTCCTTGTCTTTTAGCCTGGTTTTCCTGATAATAAAAAGGACAGTTACTAAACGTGGGGAGTTCATAAAGGTTATGGAACAAAAATGTTACAATTTGTTTGCCCATGCTTATGAATGATAATATTGCTGAGCTTGGATTTCTTAACGTAAATTAGCTGAAATGCTAACATGGGTTGCGGAGTTGTTTTTCTTTATGCAAATCTCTCTCTCACTGTTAAGAAGTCAAAATTGAAAAAATTTCGTATGCTGTAAAGTTCCCTTGTCGTGTTATATAACTTTTATTACCTTGCCTATGTGGATTTGGAAATATATGGTGGTTTTTATTATCTCAAGTGTAAAAGCAAATGCTAGGATTACATGTTGATAAAATCTTCACTTCATATTTCTTGTTTCATCAACAAATAATAGTTTTCTTTTATGCCTCTTTTAAGGTTGCTTAAGGGTCGCAGTATTCCTGGTAAAATATTATTGACCAGAAGGTCAGATATACTTGATGATTCAGGTTCACAAGAACGATCTCCCAGTTATCAAAGAAGCTTCTCACAGAACGATGCCGGTACAAGTGATGACATGGACAAATCCATGGAGGTGAGGTTTAGAGTGACTGTAGTATCTTTCATGTATTCTATTACGAAAATACGGAAAGATGATTTAGTCTTGTACTAGTGTGACTTTAGACTTCTTTAAAAGTCCGTGATATTAGTAACTGAAAAGCATTCCTTTCATTTAGGGAGGGGTCAGAAATACAAATAATTCTGATGGTAATACAACTGATAATAAGTTAACATCTTCAACCTCAAAGAATGATGATGCTGCCAAAGAAGTCCAGAACTCTGCAATGGGCACAAGAGCTACAGATTCTGCCAGGGTTACGAAGTTCACTAAAGAGCTCTCAGGACAAATGGTCATATTAGGTACCATATCTACTTTATTGCTTCCAGAATGATTTCACAACCTTTATATGTATATATGATCGTACATTTGATTTGATTATCATGTCCTTTTTAGAGAGATTACGTGAGTTAGCTTGGAGTGGTGTTCCGCCTTATATGCGTCCTAATGTATGGAGACTCCTGTTGGTAAGCTCTTAACTATTGGTTTTTGGCATTAGGACTTGAACTGTATGAACCAACTCGTTACTCTTCTGCTAAGGCTGCGATATTTTTTAATGTAAAGTGATGATCTTTGTTAATTGCTGCCACCTTTAATATCCTCGGCTTTGTAGAATGTTTCATATAAAAAATTCTCTCACAATTCACTGGATTGTGCTTTTAAAGCTTTATAACATTTCAATTGTTGCATTCCTAGTGTAATGAGTTGCTTCTGTTTCATGATGCCAAGGAACTAGGCTTTGCTTTTAGTATCAATGTATCTTTTTAGGAGGCGTTTAGTATCGGGTTTTAGTTTTTTCCAAATGCATTTTCATAAGGGTGTTATGTTTCTTTGTTGTATGATCTTGGTGGCTTTCTTTTCCAATTAATGGTATCAATGAAGCAACAGTTTAGAGCTAAAGAATCTGCATGTCTCATATTTGATATCCAGGGTTAACCAATTTGTCATTGGATGGATAGATTGTATTTATTAAATAAATTTCGGTTTCTCGTTTGAAATTTTATGAACTGAAAACAGGGATATGCACCACCTAATTCAGATAGAAGGGAGGGAGTTTTAAGGAGGAAACGCCTTGAGTATCTTGATTGTGTTGCTCAATTTTATGACATTCCGGACACTGAGCGGTCTGCTGATGAGATTAATATGCTTCGCCAGGTTCCTTTATCCCTTATTTAGTCTCAAACTTGATTGTCAGCCTTCTATGCCTGATTTAACAGCGGTGTTTTTTCTGTTTGTTAGATTGCCGTTGATTGTCCTAGGACTGTTCCTGATGTCCCTTTCTTTCTGCAAGCTCAAGTTCAAAAATCCTTGGAGCGCATTCTTTATACATGGTAAGTTACTATTTGAATTGGTGGATTCACATTTATTGTTGGCTTTCTTATAACATGCAAAACTCAAAAATTTTAAAAAGTTAAAACTCAAGATAGTCAGTACCACACCGGTTGGCGCACCGTTTTTCTATTGGAACTGGTACGTAGCGATACCTGTTTGTTTCGGTGTACCGTTTCGGTGTACCGTTTCGGATTTATCAATATTTTTAAAAAAATATTTAATATATGTATATAAATATATTTACAAATGTCAAATGAATGAAATTAAATAAATTTCAAATATAAAATATTCATCAATTATATAAATTACTCATTAGTAAACTCAACAAATAAAAATCTATCATTCAGACAAATCCAAAATTACAAATAAAAGTGCATCATTCAATATGAAATTTTAAGGATTTAACTCCATTCCCTTTTTTGTAAAAGAAGCTGAAGGGTGAGCGAATATTTTTTTCTTTGATAATCGAGACGGGGTTTTTAATAAAATTTATATTTTAATTTTTATATTTTAAGTGTGAAAGTATGTCTCAAAAAACTTTTTTAAACTTTACATTCCTGTGTAGTCTTTTTTGATTAGTCGCATTCCAATTAAGTCCTTAGCATAATAGTAAATAATTAAAAATTTTATATTTTTCAATATTATTCATGCAGCGGCCGGTGCATTATGTTCCGGCTGGTGTGACCGGAATTGACCGGCATGAGCTGGTGGGATTGATATGGACTGGAATTTTCACCGGTGTGGAAAAGGGTGTTGGTTGTTCCTGTTTAAAAAAGGGTGTTGGTTGGTTGTTCAATGGGTAAAAGATCAGTTTTTATTTGTTTGTAATTAATGAGATTTACACATTTTATCTCTATAGTAAAGATATAAATATTACGCTAAATGCATTTTGCATTTTTTTGTTAATTAACTATTTTTATATTTAAATAAGTGTGTAAATTAAATAAGTGTGTAAAGTTATTTAACATTAAAAAAAATAAAGAAGACATTATACCTCGGTTCAACTGGTTTAACTAGGCACCGGAGGTCTGAGCAGTTCGACCTCCAGTCCCCTTTTTTAAACTTTGATTTATGTTTGCTTTAATGCAACATTCAAGATACTAGTGTTATTTTGTAATTTATATTGTTCTTCATTTACAGGGCCATTCGGCATCCTGCAAGTGGGTATGTGCAGGGGATAAATGATCTTGTAACACCCTTTCTAGTTGTCTTCTTATCTGAGTACTTAGAAGGGAGCATAGATAGTTGGTCAATCTCAGATATGTCTTCTGGGAAGATATCCAACATAGAAGCTGATTGCTATTGGTGCTTGTCAAAGTTGCTTGATGGCATGCAAGACCATTACACATTTGCTCAACCAGGAATCCAGAGGCTTGTATTTAAGCTGAAGGAATTGGTTAGGCGCATCGATGGTAAACTCTACAAAAGCCTTTCAGTTCTTCCCCTAGAATTGTTCTTGTTTATGGACTCAACCACTTTTTGCTTTATGAAGGAATTTTAAGCCTTCGATTACCATGCAAATTTTGTTTTGTAATAGTTTTCAAACAAAGCAAGATGTTTGGAACGCATGTGCAGGCACACCCTTTTCTTAATGTTACAGAAAAAGAATGATTTCGTTTTAGAATGTGTTTCTGCTGGTGATGGTGATGGTGGTTGAGTGGGTTTTTTTTTTGTGGGGGGGGGGGGAGGGGTCTGTGCATGAGTAGTTTCTTTGATGATGTGCATGCAATTTTCTTTATCGACATAAAATTTTATTTATGTTTTCATGTTCTAATTTCATTTCTTTGTCTTATTAACTTCTTTTTTCTTCAACTTGAACCAGAACCTGTTTCTAGACATATGGAGGACCAAGGGCTTGAATATCTTCAATTCGCATTTCGCTGGTTCAACTGCTTGCTAATACGAGAGGTAAGGTTTCATCACATGATCCAAATCCCTTGGTTTCTCCTGCATTCAAATTTTCTTTTTATGTTTGATTGACCAAATGCTCCAACTTCTATTTATTTATTTTTGTTTGTTTAATAGATACCTTTTCATCTAGTGACCCGTCTATGGGACACGTATCTTGCTGAAGGAGATGCACTGCCAGATTTTCTTGTCTACATATTTGCCAGTTTTCTTTTAACGGTGAGTGCTTTAGCTTCATTTGTGATGATCTAGTTTACTAGCTTTTCATCTTTGGTTGCATTTTGGCAACATTTAATGAGTTTCAGCAAAGGATGTTTGTCTGTGTGTGTTTTATTCTTTCTTTCCCTTATTTAAAAGAAAAATAATCACCATTTCTTTGGTCAAAACATGATGATGACCTATGTTTCTCTGACACAACATGTTTCTTGAATTATCTATATTCGACACCTATATCTGATGCATATTTAGGGAAAAAAATTGAATATACCCGTCTCTCACATACCTGTATCCAACACCGACACCTTATCCCGAGTAACATAGATGATGACAAAAGGTAAGATGTTGGATCAGTGACATCAAACTAAAAATGAGCATCTCTTACAGCTCACTTCATATTCCCAAGAGCTGCATTCTCTCGGATTTACATTATTCAAATTTATTGATGCTTGTTTTCCTAGATTGCTAAGTCGACCTGTTGACTTGCGTCATTCGTGTTATAGTGTAATCTCCTATGAACTTTACTTCTGCATAGTTCAGAAGGAACAACACTGAACAAAACATTTTTGTTTCCTTGTGAACTCTGCTAATGAGATTCTATGTTACTCGAATTTGGGCCTTAAGTGTTGGATATGGGTAACTGTCCAACATGCAGTCTTTGTGTTTTAATGATACTTCAATATCAGATGCCTCTAGAAACAATTTTTCTCGTCATGATTGTTCTAATCATGAAAAAAAAATTGCAAACCTGAATTGATGAATGCTTTATTTCTATATGTTTCAGTGGTCAGATGAACTCCAGAAGCTTGACTTCCAAGGAATGGTGATGTTCCTTCAACACCTTCCAACTCAAAACTGGACATATCAAGAGCTTGAAACAGTACTTTCTAGGGCTTACATATGGCACAGTATGTTTAACAGCTCTCCCAGCCACTTAGCTAGTTGAACTTAAATTTTATGTTGTTTAATTATTTACCAGTTGTCCAATTTTCCTCTTTTAATTTCTCTTTGTTTATCAAAGTTATTCAGAGAGCAATGGGCTTTTTTATATTTTTTATTTTTTTTTGTTTGTTTTCAAGTAGAGGCCAAGACATGTACCTCCTTGTATGTGGCATTCTATGTTTCCCGGACTTAGGATGGTGGGAATTTGTATACATATATGCGTCCAACATGGATATGCATATATTTTTTTTCAGCTTTTCTCATGTATTTGGATGTATTTTGGACACAGTTGATGATACAAACAACTTTAGGGAAAATTACGAGTCTGATTAACATAGGTTTCATGTAATTTCATATTTGTTTGTAATATACATAAACCTTGGGAAGAATAACAAGTTTTGAATTCCATTAACAGATATGAAAGGGTGTTTCGTCTATTTGGATGACAATTTTTTAATGAATCCATATTTGGAGACAGATGTATTGTTCATTGTGGTGGTGTTGTGATATATGAGTTATTGTTAGTCTACTTCATACCACCCGTATATGCTCTCCTCTCGTCTCCCCCCCTGTTCCGGTTGCATTACAAAGAGGGACTATAAATAGGCAAGGGTGTTGTGCCCTGCCATCTTTTTTGCATCGACAAAAGAGGGCAGAATATTTTTCTGAGAAAGCATCAGAATATAACCTAATAAAACACAAAATCCAGCAAATTATCTATAATGCTGTTCCTAATACATTTCCAAAATTACTCCTTGATGCACAAAGTAATGGAGATGTTGAAGAAGAGCATGAATCCTAAATGACAAAACATAAAGCAGATGCAGATAATCATGAAGTTAATGGCCATAAATGTGCCAAAGCAGAGTTGCCTTAAACAACCGTGCTTCACGAATCCCTCCCTGTTAATGAAAATTCACACGAGAGCTGGACTCTCAGGAAGCTAGAATCTGCACAAGTGATTCGTCACCTTTGGACTGCAAACTGTCAAACAAGATCAAGCTGCTGCCTCTTCAACTGAAACAGAAAAAAAATCCACCTCAACAATACAAATGATATTAACTAATGTGCAGGCTCAATCCGTCAGTACTTCGTCTCTCTTGTCAAGCATGAGTAAAAACATCATTTCCTTTTCACTTTTCTCTCAACAACTTCCATTTCAAGGAATTTCTGATAAACAAAAACCTAAACTGATGAACAACTTGTCCAAATATTACATCATTTTCTTTTCACTCTTACCAAGCAAAGCATAAAACTTTTAGGTGGCATGTTCTAAGTTGGCAGTGTTATGTCATCAATGAGGCTACATATCTTCCTATGCTTCTCCTAAATAAATTAACTTTCCTTGCATGGTATTTTACAGCTGTATCGGAATGTTGCATAAAACGGACTCACAAGTTTCAATTGCAAGATATAAGAGGCATATATATATATTTCATAAAACAAGAACTAAAACAAAGTACAAAGGAAATAGGATCCTCACTTACATGCTTTTTTCGAACATCTTCAAGGAATCTCTCAGGAAACTCCAGATATTCAATACAATCCTTCTTTACAACCGCTGCAAGCTCTTCTTTCCCCACATTCTCAAGGTTTCTTATCAAAATTGTAAAGGTCAACTTATCTGGAGAACAGCCACATGCCTTTAGTCTCTCATATGTCTCCATCGCCTTCTCCATCATACCAACTTGCAAATATGCTCCAATCAGCTCGGTGAATGCCCTTGTATCAGGTTTCAACCCATCTTTTTCTAGTTCAGTAAAAAGCTGTTCAGCCATTTCGGTCATTTTATTCTTACCCAACAGCTGAATCATGTTACAGTACAAACACATGTCTGGTTTGTACCATACTTCCTTCCTCACAAATTCGAAAACCTAAATCCTGGCATCATTTCAGCTAATATCCCATAATTGAAAAGCAAGACAAAAAGTATAAATTTAAGAATGAAAATGAATAATAAAACAGATAGCACTAAATTCAAAGACCTAAACCCTGTCATGATTTCAGCTAAAATCCCATAATTGAAAACTGAAAATCAAGATAATGATTATGAAAATGAATCATAGTACATATATATTTAAAGGGTTCCTTCCATTGCAATTCAAAGACCTAAACTAAACCCTGACATCATTTCAGCTACAATCCCATAATTGAAAACTGAAAAGCAATATATACGATTATTAATTAAGCATGAAGATGAGTCATATTCCATATAGATTTGAAGGACTCCTTCCATTTCAATGCAAAGACCTAAGCCCTCATCACATCAGCTAAAAACCCATAATTGAACACTGAACCAAAAGCAAGATAAGAAGTGTAAAATTAAACATGAAACTGAATCAAAATACAAATAGCTTGAAAGGGTTCCTTCCAAATCATCTAGGCAATCCAAGAAACAGTTGTAACAAGTAAAAGAGGGTACCTTGAGAGCTAAGTGGAATTCATTTTGTCTTTGTAACTCAGCCAAAGTATCCAAAAGGTCAGCTTTGAGTAACCTGGAAAGCCTGGTGGATAAAACATGGTGTAATTTGGAATTGGAGTTGGCTAACTTAAGGGAATGAACAGCTTGGATGGCTTCGGTGGAAAGCACCCTTGATTTCCACAAGGGTTTCTTTGTTCCTCCTCTAAGCCCACAAGTAATAATACTAGATTGCTTGTGGTTGTGATGGGGGTATTTCAGAAATCCCATTTGGGGGAGATGGGAAATTCTCAGACTTCCCATTAAACTGGGTTTCGTATATTTTTACCAAGGAAGGAATGTAAAGTAGAGAAGATGAAAGTTGTGTTTTGCTACTGAAAAACATGGGTTCGATAAATATAGGCTTCGATTCCATAAGAGACCTATTCAAATTTAAAATATTATTCATTTTTATAAAAAGTTAGATCCTATAAGGGTGCGTTTGTTTGCTGTAAAATGGTTTCTGGAAAATATTTTACATCATTTCCGGTATTTGTTTGGGGGAAAATGAATTCCTTTAGGAAAACATTTTCCAAAACACGGTAAAATCAAGCCCATTCCTCCGAAAATTGTCTTACGGCTTCAAAATTGGTAAGACATTTTTCATTTTTCTTTAAGCAGACATTTTCCAAAATTGGTAAGACATTTTTCATTTTTCTTTAAGCAGACATTTTCCATTCTCTTCTAAGCAGCAGACATTTTCTATTCCTCAAAGCTTCCGCCTCTCCTCATCTCTGCCTTGCCATCTCTGTCTCTCAGCTTAATCTTCCTTCTCCATCTTTCTGCTCCATAGATCTGCCGGTGAGTCACCCAAAAGCTTCAAGTTTTTTATGAAATTGGTGGTTTTTGCTGGATTTTCCAGAAATTGGAAGAAGGATGAAAACTCATCCTCTTCTTCCCTACACCACTCAACCCCCAATTCTTCACTACAGGGAAGCTTTCCCTTTTAATTTTCTTGCTATTTTCTCTATAAAAATCTCAACATTTCTACCTTCAAAGCTTCAGTTAGTAGATGCGATTGACCCGATTCATTTCTTATCTCTTATCATTTTTTTATTTGTTTATTCCTTAGTTGGAATTTTAACTTTATTTTTTCGCGTTTTGTTGTGTAATTTTAGGGTTGCTGAATTTCTTAAACGAATTAAGCTTAATACTCTAATGTTCACTTCTTTTTGTATAGTTAATGATTATCATCATTTACGTTACCGTGGATTTGAGAAACCCCATAACTATTCTTACTTTTGTTGTATTGTGTTTCCATTGTCGATTTTATATTATCTACACTTAAAGGCATTCATGGCTGTCAGTTAACTTGCTTGGGGTGTTTTTGAACTTTCATATAGGATAGTAATCGTGTACTTAATAAGCATGTAGCAGATTAGTGGCATCCCATGTGGAGATTTTAGCTTCACCAGTGGTGCATTAAATAATCTTTTTTTTCATGGAGACAGTAGATTCTTTTATGTTAAGCATACTAGCAAATAGTGTATTCCATTGCAATTCCTCCTAGGCTCCTGCTAATGAATGATATGGATGTTTGAGTTATGCTAATTGAATTTCAAATGCAATTTATCCTGAGGTGCTTAATTGAGTAAACCTAGTCAATATATGACAAGTTGGAGTAGAGGGTAGTTATCAAAGATGAAATTCAGAGTTGGTTACAGTGCTATCAGCGTTTTATTGTTAGGCTAGAGAACTATACACTGACATTTGTGTCATTTGCTATGATATGTTACAAAATATTATGGGCTCTCTTTCAGCAAGGAAATGGTTAAAATTTTATTCTCAAGTTATCAGAGTGTTTTAGTAAATACTAGCATGTTACGGATACTTTTTGTAATGCATCAAAAGAAATAATGTTGAGCTGGAGTGGACTAAGAGCATTTCCAGTTCCTCTAATTTTTAAGTAGTTTCTGAGTACAATGATGTTCCTCTAATTTTTGTAGGGCTATTGAGCACCCAACTTTTTCAGCACTTACAAGACCATTGTGTGATCTGTATTCACTTATTCCTTCCCTTCTAGTTGCAACGCATAAGAAACTCAGGGTATGTAGATGTTTTTGTAGTTCTGAATGCCGTGGGTCTTATTTACTGGAGTAAACTGTTAATGCTTTTATTCCTTTGCATTATAATTGATTCCATGGTTTAGTTTTAGCATTGAGTTAATGGATTAAAAGGAAGTATTGAGGTGATTATCCTTACTGTTAAGTTTTTGTTTAAAAATGTCAAATAGAGAGACTTTATGCTTGAGATTTGATTTTTTATTTCTTGAATATTAAAAATTGTTAGCAACTCATATATATAGAGTTTATGCTTGAGAAACAAACCAATCAAAAATACCAATAAGACTTTCAGTTCAATCCAAATTTCCTTAGAAAATTCAATGTTAAAATGACTACTAGATGTCCTTAGAAGATCTCTGCCATAACCAGTTTTATTGTTTAGTTGAAATATGTGGATCATAATACTTTTGCTTTTATTTTTTTCTTTCTTTTTTACTTTAAAATCCAATCCATTTCTGAACTAGATTGTATAAATTACTGATTTATATTACCTGTTTAAATTAATTCAACAATTCAATTTAAAACAAATTCAACTTTCACTTTATATTTCAAAACTCTAAGAATCAAAAAAGATGATAGTGCAGTGCAATATAAATATACCAGGAGACAGGTAGTGCAGTGCAATATAAGAAAATGCACAGCGTTGTTTAAAACTGGCTATGAATTAAATTTATGCTTCGGAAACATGAACATCTCTCATTGTTAAATCTGAAAGCGTTCACCAGTAAGAAGCAACAGCACAAACAAAATTACTATAAACTTTTTTTTAAAAGAACAATAGAAAACACTGATAAAAACTAACAGATATAATAGAAATTAAACTGAAAAAATAATGGCAGATCCAACTAATTACAGGCATCAACTAGCATTGAAAACGCATCAACTAATTACAGGCATCTTTTTGTAGTGATCATATATTTGTGTGGCATTATTTTGTGTAGATGGATCGTAATCAACATCAAACTGCAATTGTCGGAGTCGTGGCTTTAGTTTTAGCTTTTGGGGCTCTTTGGATTAAAAAATTAGAAACTAGGAAGGAAATTGCTTCTCGCCCTCGTGTGAATCAAGATTATGAAAGAGAAAATTATATTAATAGTATTTTATATAGTGGTGACCAGCATTGTATTGATGTGATAAGGATGAGACCGATCGCCTTTTTTAATTTGTGTGATATTCTTAGTAGGAATCATTTGTTACAATCAACAAAATCTGTGAATATTAGGGAGCAAGTAATTATATTTTTACATATAATTGGTCATAATGTAAGGTTTCGAGTGATTGGATCTAGATATTATAGATCAACTGAGACAGTTCACCGTTACTTTAGGGTTGTATTGAGAGCTATTTTGAAATTGTATAGACTAGTTATTAGATTACCTGATGAGTCAAATCCTAGTGAAATTAGAAACAATCCAAGGTTTTATCCTTATTTTAAAGATTGTATTGGAGCATTAGATGGAACTCATATTCGTGCATCCGTTCCACTTAGCATGCAAGAAAGATTTCGTAGCCGTAAAGGGGGACGGCACAAAATGTATTGGCTGCCATTACATTTGATTTGAAATTTTCCTATGTTCTAGCTGGTTGGAAGGTAGTGCACATGATTCTCGTATTTTAAGTGATGCACTTTCACGTCCAGGAGGATTAAGAATTCCAGAAGGTAATATTTATCATAAAATAGCAAATAGTTCTAATAAGCTCATAATTTATTAGTATTAATTATGTATTGTAAAATTGTAGGTAAATATTATCTTGCTGATGCTGGATATGGCATCCGAAATGGATGTATTACCCCATATCGTGGTGTCCGATATCATTTAAAAGAGTTTGGTGCTAAAGGGCCTGAAAATGCAAAGGAACTCTTTAATCTTCGTCATTCATCATTACGAATCACTGTTGAACGTGTTTTTGGGATTTTGAAGAAACTGTTTCGTGTATTAGATGCTGAACCATTTTGGAATTTTCAAACTCAAGTAGATATAGTTTTGGGTTGTTGTATCATTCATAATCATATAATGGGAGTTGATCCTAATGATTTACTTAATCAAGGATTATACGAGGCGTCTGAGTCTGATTTGATAATAACAACTCTCACGGAGTGAGAAGAAAGACAAGAAGCAAGAGAATGGTCTGCTAAGAGAGATGAAATTGCACAAACTATGTGGACTGATTATATGGCTAGAAATATTTAGGTTTAGGGCTTAGGGTTGTTGTTTCTATGTTATGTATGTTTTAGTATTAAAATTTTTTGAATGTTGTTTTTGTAAATGTTGGTTGGATAATGATATTGAAATTTTAGTTTGTTGGATTTTGATATTTGTCTTGAATTTGTTAGATATTGATTATGTTTTAAGCTTGTTAGATATTGAATTTATTATTATGTTTTAAGCTTGTTGGATATTGAAATGATTGAATTTATTTTGTAGAATGGGTAAGGGCAACAAAGAAGGGACCTCCAAGCAATTCAGGTGGACAAAACCGATGGAACATGTTTTCCTTGAAATTCTAGCAGAGGAGGCTCGAAAAGGAAATAAACCTTCTAATACTTTCAGAGTAGTTTCTATTAATCGAGTTGTTGACGCCATTTCTGAAAGATTCCAAGTCCAATGTGATGCGAAGCATGTGGAAAATCATTTAAGGACAGTAAAAAACCAGTGGCAGATTATATGCAAAATTCGAGGTGAAAGTGGTTTTGGATGAGATGATAACATGAAAATGATCACATGTGATAGAGCGACATATGATGCAGCAGTGATGGTAATATATGTATATATATATGTTAAGTATATTTCAATTGTTTTTTACTTGTTATTCTAATTGTGTATAATATCCAACATGCACACAAGAAGTATGAACCATTTTTGAATAAAAGTATTGATCATTATGATGAAATGGCTGTGGTTGTTGGCAAAGATATGGCAACAAGGAGTTTTGCCAGAACATTTGCTGACATAGATTTGGATGATGGTAATGAAGATTCAATGCCTGTAGACTGCAACAATGAAGAGGCTGAAGAGGTAAGAACAAATGTATCTTCATCTGGCACATCCAAACGTAAAAGAAAAAGTGGTCAAGAAAGTCTCGTTGATGAACAAATTAAATTTGTGGGTGAACAACTTGGAAAAATTGCTAATGCTTTGGAAAAATTTACTGCCGATAATACATCACAGCTTTACGAACAAGTGATGTCGATGGAGGAAGAAGGATTTGATGATGACTTCTTGTGTTCTGTGCTTGATTATCTAGGGAGTCATGAATCAGAGGCCAAACTTTTTTTAGTTAAAAATAAGAAGCATAGAAAAATTTGGCTTCAAAAATTTTCTCAGGGTTGAAGATATTGATACATTTATGTGGTGTAATATTATGCACTTGGACAATGTTCTTACTATGTGGTGTACCATTAATTATGTATTTGGATATATTTGGTGTAATATTATGCACTTGGACAATGTTGTTACTATGTGGTGTACCATTAATTATGTATTTGGATAATATTATTATTTCTAGTACTTATTGTGGTTTCGAAGCAATTTATAATTATTCAATACTTGTTTCTTTAACACAATTACAAATAATTTATTTGATATTAGTTTTTTTCAATTTATAATGATTAATATTGTAGCTTAATAATTGAGTATTATTATAATCAAATCATTGCAATATATGTAAAAACAATTTATTAATATATATTAATAAATATATATTAATATATGTAAAATATATGTAAAAACAACTTTTCAGAAAATATTTTCAGGAAATCTGCCAAACAGCAGAAAATATTTTACACAGATTTACCAAACACCAGAAAATATTTTCCAGTAAATCATTTTACAGAAAAGTAAAACATTTTCTAGAAATCATTTTACGGAAAACATTTTACTGCCAAACAAACAGACCCTAAATCTTTAAATCAAAATATTATCCTAAATAGAATTTTGCACTCTTTAAAAATTTAAAACTTTATTGTTTTAGTGCATTTTCCTTTTTATTATTCTATTAATTTAAAATAAAATATATTTAATCAATTGGCATGGAAATTATTGTTACTGCAAGAGCATGTGAGATTGAGTGCGAATTATCCTTTTATTTAATGGTTGGGGAGAGATTATGGATAATTTTAGGCATTATATTAAAAAAATAGATATGATAACAACATATAAAGAGATTAATGTTAATATAATATTTGATATTATGCATGTCCGTTTTACGGTTCATATTCAGAGTTCGAACCTACGTTCTTCCTTTTAGAGTGTAATGTACCTTATCATTGCACCCAACCACTTGTTAAAATATATATATATATAGGCTAAATAAGGGCTATAGGCCAAATTTTTTTAATTAGGCCTTTAGGCCATTTTAAACATTAATTAAGGAAATAGGCTAGTTTTAAGAGAGAGAAAGAAAAAGCGTGCAGATGGTAGTAAAGCACGCCAAACTGGACACACTTTTTTCTCTCTCTCTAGGGTTAGGGCTTTTTGTTTTTTAGGGTTAAGGTTTAAGGTTTTGAAGGTTTAAGGCATTTTGAAAGTGTTCAGGGTTTTCAACTGAAACGACGGAAGTTCTTAGGTAGCTTTGAGTGTCGGGGATGTGATAACGTGCCCCAGCACACATACATTGCATGTCATGGCGGGATAGGACCATCACCTTAGAAACCCATTGTGGGGAAATCCAGTTCCGGGGTCATAATGCTTGATACGACCAGGGGTCGAAGTCTACGTGAAGGTCCCAGTCGACGGCCGTGATACAGTCAAGGGTTTGAGTATAATCGGGGGGTCAGATAACGGTCGTTATACGGTCAGGAGTTCAAGTTTTTTGGATACCCGCAAATAATGCCCTATATATATATCATACATAAGATTAAGGCCATAATCATATGAAAAAACTCTAGGGACTTCCGGTGTAATCAACATAATTTTTTTCTCTATTTCCAAGCAGTTGGTATCTTTAACCTTTCATTCTTGTCCGAAGGTTGACACCGAGTTGGACATAATAGGGCTCTCAGGTGAAAAGCGGATGTTTCGGTATAGTAAAGGTCAAACTCAGGTCAGTGCGACAATGGTTGTAGTTATTAATAGGAAGTGTAATAACGATAATCATTGTCACACCAAAAGGAGCATCATCTTTACTGCACCGCAACAGCTACTCCCCGTTTGAAAGTTTTCTTGCATCCACGACGGTGATGACCTTCGAATACTAAGGAATGTCAAAGGTGCCGATTGCTTGGAAATGGAGAAAAAAATTACACTAATTATAGCTGGAAGCCCAAGAGTTTTTTCGTATGAATATGCCCTCAAGCTTCTGCATCATATTTATAGGGCATCATTTTCGGGTATTCGAAAAGATTGAGCTCGTGGCCAAGTAACTATCGTCAATTGGCTTCCCTATTATACCCCGATCCATTATTGCATAACGACAGTCAATTAAGACCTCCACGTCGACTTCCACCCTTGACCATAGAAAGCAAAATCACCTCATAACCAATTTCCCTATGATAGGCTTCAGAGGCAATGATTCCATCTCAGCATTATATATGAAATGTGTGCAGCTCAGAGCGATATCGCATAACTGACGACTAAAGAATACATCGAACGTAAACCAAATATTTTTAATGACTGAAATTTTTACGAATGGGAAATGATTTATAGTGGAAAAATAGAGAGGATTGAGGAGAAATTAATTGACCGAAGGATGATGAAACTTGGTGTGTGTGAGCCATTTTATTGCTCTAGGGAAGGGTTTGTTTGCAAAGAAAAACCTTGGAACCATGCTGGAACATGTTCTAAACGTGTTTAAAGTGTCTGAATTATTCGAAGCGTCAGGCTTTTCTCCTCGGGGAATAGGAATTTTGTTAGAGAAACCTTGCGGCGAGCTTTCTCTAACAAAATTCCTATCTTCTGAAGGTGAAAGTACCTTTTTCAAAGGCGTGTTGAGCACTATGCAACATAAAATCTCGATGAAATTATATGACTTTTAAACGCGTGATGAAAATTATTTGCACCATACAATATGTAATGAATGTCTGCATTCATAAATGAAATTCATAGCACATATTCTCTTTCTCCCTACATAATTCTCTTATAAAAGGAGTATAATTTTCATAACATAGACACGCATCAAGTTAATATTAAATAGAAGAACTTTGCATCATAGGTGAGAGTTGTGTGCACTCCTTCAAACAACTCTCTACTTATTTTTTTGCTTTTATTCATCCAAATCGTGACCGATATTGAAATGAGTCGACGAGTAAATTTCGTTAAATACTACAACGGTCAAATCTGTAATACAGAGTTCGGAGTGGTGTTTGTAGGAGCGAATTTCGTGGAACTTGAGTTTAATAGTACCATTTAAATGCGTGAGCTACGGACTAGAATCAGGAGGAAAGCCGGGGAATCGACCCGAGGAAGAATTATGAGGTTACAATGCAAATTTCTTGCATTCATTGACCCCTATAAGTATGAGCTATTGGATGTGATTAGCCAAACGCATCTCGAAACAGCGTATCATCGCACATCTCAAGTGAAAATATTGTTATTGAGTTATATCGAGTTCGCCAATGTTGATGGATCTGGCCTATCTTCAACCACCGTCGCGATGAATATGGGTACTGAAGCTGAAGCAGAAAGTTTTACTACAAGGCCGTGCGGTGGGTTTTCTAGTTTCCTTCAAAGTGGTTACTACGATGTTCCCTAAACATTTATGGGCAAATACTCATTGATCTCCCGCATTGATCTAAACTTCAGGGGTCAGTACCAGTCGGGGTATCAGCATAACCAAAATCTAGACACTAGGGCTCGACATTCAATCAATTCATTCGATTTTAACTTTGGTTTAGGGTCAATGTAACAACCCATTTTTGGGTCAAATCAGAATAGTGGTTTTGGGACCACATGTAACACCCTTAACCTGTGTTCATCGCCGAACTAGGGTTACGAGGCATTACCGTACAAGACACAGTTCGGTATGGTCATTTATCACCTTTCATGCATCAAAGAATAATGATTCATTTATAACATTATCAAACTCGAATATCTACAATTCACTTATACTAATTTCGATTGCATGAATCATAAAGCCAATCCAAATGAGTTGTACTTTACTAATCATGAATCACAAATAGGCATACTTCAAAATTCAACCAATTCAATTCGGTTACCAATTCTAAATTTTGAATCAAGCTAACATACATCAAAACTCAATTGAACATGTTTCATAATTATCAAATTCGAACTAAAATTGTATACATCAAAAGCCATGTTCACATACTTAATAATTAAATTATATTCAAGCATATATCCTTACTTTTCATATACAGAAAATATATCAGTACATAATTTCATTAGCTAAATATCAAACGTTTCATTTCATTACTTCTGTATATGCACATAATGAAACCAATTGAACCAATATATACAACTAATGTCCATTCACATATACTACATTAGCAACTTTACAATATACCCGAACATGCTTTTGTTGTCATTATAATATATGCATTTTACCCTAAATACAAAAACCATTTCTATGTATATCTACCGAATCAACATTAACCTAATTCATTAAATATTTCATAACCATACCAATTTCACATGTTATACATATTAATCTATATTTGACCTTCCACACGACATAATAGGTATGCATATATAATACACATAAACAAGCATCTCCATTTAACACATTGAATTATGATTATTACCAATTTTAAACACTAGTGTCGAAACAATTCATACTAAAGTACCTATCTGTCATATACCAAATTATTTAACCTCATATATGGCACATTTTAAAACTCAAATATTAAACCTAACATTTTGACCTTTCATTATCGAATCTCAAACAAAGCATATAAATGAAAATAATCATATAACATAGTCAATATTTACTTCCACCAACCGTACCTTATTAGCCAACCATTCAAGCATAATATATGTACATACTTTGCCATTATAAACGAATCAAAACAAACAATACATGATCGAATATTTAATCATCATTTTACCTCATTACTAAGCCGAATTATAAAATCATCCACAAAGACATACCACACCATGTATCAAGCTTACCAAAGATGAACTAATCATAAGCTTTTCATAACATTACTCAATCAAGACATTTAACCAAAACACTATACTTACAAGCCATTAAACGTACTAACCAAAATGAATTTATGCCATGACCGAATATACACAACATTAGCATCATGATCAAGCCATTTTCACATGGCTATATGTATATACAATGATCAAAACTAAACATAATAAAACTAGTCTATACATGCCATATGTTCAAAGTTCTAAGCTTTCAAAATACCGAGATTGAGATCGATAGTGTGACTGACTTCTTTGACGATCCCCGAGCTCGTAATTAGCTTCCAAAGTCTAATAAACAATGAATGAACAACACACAGTAAGCTTAAATAGCTTAGTAAGTTGTAAGCAATAGTTTTCAAATTACACATACAAATTATACAAGTAGGCCGAATTTTACAAATCTCATACACATACATATATATATACTCATATATAAGTAATTCATTCATCTTTTCATGCTATACATAATACTTACCTTTATTTTAAACTTCGTATAATTCAAACACACCTGAAATTGTTCAATTCAAACACACATTTGTTTTTTTCCATATAATTTCCCAATATACCATTCAGATTTAAAAAAAAGATGCTCAGATTGCTCAAAAGCTCATACAACGCCAACGTCTCAGACGTGGTCTTACATGTAATCAAATAACGATACCATTGTCCCAGACAGGGTCTTACACGTAATCATATACGACGCCAATGTCCAAGACATGGTCTTACACATAAATCTCAAATCGATGCCAACGTCTTAGAGGTGGTCTTACACGATATCACATTTCAGTGTTCCTATGATTTGTATAGTTATCGTATGTCGTAAATCAATCGAATTAATTTTCCTATGTTAAATACAATTCGACATTGTAGTATTCATACATACATTTCGATTCAGCAATGTATAAATTAAGTACATTAAATTTAACATCAATTATTCACTTACGAACTTACCTCGGACAAAGACGAACGAAACAGGATGACTATTCGACCATTTTTTATTTCCCCCGTTCCAAATCTGATTTCTTCTTTTCTTGATCTAATTCAATACAAATTTGAATTATTTAATCATATATTCATTCAAATTTATTCAAAAACACATAAATGGGTGATTTGCATTTTAGCCCTTAACATTTCACATTTTCTCAATTTAGTCCCTATTTCAAAACAACTCAAAATATTCAAAATTTCAATACACCCTAGTTAGGCCGAATCTACCTTAGGTCTCTAGCAACCAAAATTTATCATTTATTTCACATTTTGACCCCTCAATTTACAAAATTCACAATTTAATCCTTAATACACATTTTTACTAAAAATCACTTAATTAAACATAATAATCTATCAACCAAGATTTATTTTTCATCATCAAACAACAAATTAATCAAATTATCAACAATGGAAATTCTCAAATTCATCATCAACTCCAATAACTAATACATGGGCCAGGTAATATACTAAGTAACGATCATAAAAACGTAAAAATTATCAAAAACCAAGCAAAACACATACCAAATGTTACCTTCCAAAATGTTGAATACTTAAAACACAAAAATGTCTTCTTTGTTCTTCAAGTTTCGGCAAAAACAAAGCCAAATGCATGGCATTTTGTGTTTTATTTTATTTAATATCATGTTATTTACTTCTTACTATTTTAACCTCAATAAAAGCTTAATATAAATTACTTAATTCATGGAAATAAATGTTCACTAACCTTATAATGGTATATTAACCTTTTAATGACTTACCATAAATCAAATCATAACAAATTAGCATATTAACAATGAGAATGCCACTTTTACTTTTTATGCGATTTAGCCCTTTTCACAAATTAAGCACACAAACGGATAAATTAATTCGTGAAAATTTCACACATGTCAATTCACATAGTATAAGCATTTAAAATAATATTAAAATATTTTTCTGACTAGGATTCATGGTCTCGAAACCACTGTCTGACTAGGGTCTAAACCGAGTTGTTACACAACAAATCTGAAGTTAAAATATTAATTTTATTATTATATTAAAGTTTAAAGCATGATAGAATTATTAGGTGAAAATTTTGTGAAGAAATTTTATCATTTGCATGCTTAATTCGATAAAAAGGACTAAATTGCATTAAGTGTAAAAATTGAGTTCTATAAGTTAATGGGATCTAATGGTTATGCTATTAAATAGTTCAGGGTTTTATGTTGTAAATAGACCATTAAAATATTGAGTGGACAAGTATGGACAATAGTTATGAAAATTTAAAGGTTTATAGTAAGGTTAATTTAGTAATTAAGTTAATAATTTAGTAAAACCAAAAGAAATAAAACATGTCATCTTCCTAAATTGTTTATCACCATCGAAAATCGAAAGGAAGAACATCCATGGAAGCTTGAACATTCGCCCTTCTCAATTTTGCTTGCATGTGAGTATTGTTTATCCCGTTTTTAATGATTTCTATGTTTTTGGAGTCGTTGTAGCTTAATCTAGCTAGCTCGTGTCTTAGATTTCAAAACTGTTAAAGATTTCAATAATTTCCATTGATGAGCTTATGTGTTCTTTGATGTTTAATGGTGAAATATTAATATTTGATGTTAGATTTTCATATTTTATAAAGTGATTTTTTGATGAAAATGCAAATTAGGGATTAAGTTGTGAAAAGATGAAAATGGGGGGTTCAAAGTGTGAATAAATGTGAAATATGGGCTCACTATGGTAATTCGGCCAAGCATTGGTCTTGTTGAATTTTATGAATTTTGTGTATTTGTGAAATAGGGACTAAATTGTAAGAAATGTGAAATTTTAAGGCGAAAGTGCAAATTGGCTTAAATATGGTGTTTTGGACTGAATTGAATGATTATAGGATTAAATGAGTTAATTTTGAATACATATAGATCGAGAAAAGAGGAATCCAAAATTAGATCGGGGGAAAAGCAAAATTATCAAGTAATCGATCCGATTCGTCAATTCCGAGTACGAGGTAAGTTCATAAGTAAATAACTGTTTTTGAATTTAAATGTATATGTTTTATACATTGCCGAATTTGAATTTTTTATAGATATACATTGCCAAATTTGATTTGTATATGGTTATACATTGCCGAATTTGATTTGTATATGGTTATACATTGTCGAATTTGATTTTTATATGGTTATACATTGCCGAATTTGATTTGTATATGGATATACATTGCCGAATTGATTTGTATATGGTTATACATTGCGGAATTTGATTTGTATATGGATATACATTGCCGAATTGATTTGTATATGGTTATACATTGCCGAATTTTATTTGTATATGGATATACATTGCCGAATTGATTTGTATATGGTTATACATTGCCGAATTTGATTTGTATATGGATATTCATTGCTGAATTGATTTGTATATAGATATACATTGCCGAATTTGATTCGTATATGGATATATATTGCCGAATTGATTTGAGCATTGTATTTCTGGTTTTGTGCATGAATTGATTTAATTATAAAGTCGAAAGCTCTGAATGAACCTTAGTAAATGTATTAGATATTGATGTCGTGATATTAGGACTTTCGAGGTGTGATTTCATGTAAGACCGTGTTTGGGACATTGGCATCATATATGATTCGTATAAGACCCTGTCCGGGACAGTGGCATCAATATACGTTAACATGTAAGTCCATATTCGGGAAATGACATTGTATGAGTTTTATATGATTTTCTTATGATCTTAACAATTTCGAATGTGAATTTGAGTTGAATGGTTCAGGTATGTGTGAAGTTATATGTTCATGCAATATTAAGGTAAGTTTTAATGTGATAATATGCAATTATATGAGTTAGTTAAATGTTTATGTGTTTGAGATTCATTTGAATTTGACCTAGTTGAATTGAATTATAAATATCATTGAGATGATTGAGAAAGAGGTTAGTACGAGACGATACAGGTACGTACAGAACCGATTCGAGTATTTAATAGAGAAAGATAATGAAATGGTATTTGATCATGTTTTAAGACATGAGAAAGGTTTGTTGTAATTGTATATATAGTGATGTTATGTACAATTAGTTGAATTGTATGTATTTGATGTATTGAATTATTCATATATGAACTTACTAAGCTATGAAGCTTATTTCGTGTTATTTTCTTATGTTTTATAAAGAATCAGGGCTAGCTCGGATTCAAATGTCGTTGGGAACATCATCGTGCTATCGGACATCTAAGTTGGTACTTTTGAATTGTATATATATGGTATATGGCATGTATAGGCTAGTTTCATTTTGGTATGTTTTGAGTTATGATATTAGCCATGAGATTTGGCTTTTAAAGGTTGGTGTGTATTCGGCCATATGAGTTGGTTGTTTAAGTGTTGAGAAAATGCATGTTTGAACTTAAGATGAATTGATGGTTATAGTAAGTTAAATTGATATGCTTTTGAGTTAGTTTGTTACTAAAATTGAAATGAAATGAACGATGTTTATTAGTTAACTTTTATATAGTACGGTGAATGTTTTTGATCAATTTAATAAGTAAATGTTTTAGGCATGATTTAAATATGTTTGAATGTGAAACTGTGTTGGTTTCCATATTGCTTGTAAATTGGTTGTGGTTGAAGTTGCAGGGAAGGTTAGATATTTATAAAGGGATTATATTGAGTTCACACAAAAAAATAAAAAATAAAAAATAAAAAATAAAAAATAAATTTCCCCGAGTTTCCGAATTAGTCCCTAATCACTCCTAATTCGTATTATGGACCTTGAGGGTTTATCTAAGGGACTTTAAGATTATTTTATATTATATTTGATAATTATTTGTATATTAATTGTAAATTGTCTGATAGGTCTAGTAATGCTCCATAACCCTATTCCGGTGATGGACACGGGTTAGGGGTGTTATATTTTATTGGTATTAGAGCTACGATTTAGTTGATTTTAGGACTAACGTAGCGTGTTAGAGTCTAGCTATACATGTCGTATATATTAATTGTGATAGTGTGATGATTCCTGACAATTCAAAATGTGTTTTCGTATATCAAATAGATCCCGATCAAGCCATAGCTGATAGTGTTGAAAGTAATGCACCTGCTCCCACTCAAGGGGCAGTGCAATCTGATTCTAGAGTTGTTGCTAGTAGCCACGAAGGAGAGGCAAAGCAAGTCTTTTTCCAAATGATGAATGAGTGGTTTATAGAGTTCGTTCGAATGAATTTAGCTGCTCAACAACCTCCACCCCCGCAAGTTCCTGTTACTCCCCAAGTTATTGATCCAATACGCTCGATTAAGCCACCTGTCGATAAGATTTGTAAGTCTGGGGCCGAATAGTTCAAAGCTACTGTTGATGATGATGCTGAGAGAGCTTAGTTTTGGTTAGATAATACTATCCGAGTATTTGATGAATTATCTTGTACTCTCGATGAATGTATCAAGTGTGCTGTTTCCTTGCTTAGAGATATCGCATATTATTAGTGGAATACCTTAGTATTTGTGGTTCCTAAGGAACGTGTTACTTGGGAGTTCTTTCATATTGAATTTTAGAAGAAATATATCAGTTAGAGATTTACAGATCAGAAATGTAAAGAATTTCTCGAGTTGAAACAGGGTCGCATGACAGTGACAAAATATGAGAGGGAATTTGTGAGACTTAACAGATATGCCCAGGAATTTGTATCAACCAAAGTAATTATGTGTAAGAGGTTCGAGGATGGTTTAAATGAAGACATCAAGTTATTAGTCGGGATTCTAGAAATAAAAAATTTTTTGGTACTTGTCGAGCGAGCATGCAAAGTTGAAGAACTCTAGAAAGAGAAAAGAAAAGCTGACTTTGAAGCGAGAGATTCATGAAAAAGATCATCAAGTAAGTCATTTCAGTCGACATCAAAGAAGTTTCGAGATGATTTTAGCCGTTCAAAGGTTGCTGTGGGTTATTCTAGACGAGATTGTGACAGAACACTTGTGAGTTCGAAAACGACCTCAATAGCTAGTGTTGGTAACATCAGACCTAACCGACCCGAGTGTAGACATTATGGTAAACATCATCCCGGTGATTGTAGATTGAGTGATCGGGCCTATTTTAAATGTGGATCGTTAGATCATTTCATTCGTGATTGTCCCGAGTTGGTTAAAAAAGATACTATGAAGAATATGAGACCGAGTAACACGGAAGCTAGAGGTAGACCACTCAGAAACATGGGTAATGTGAGTAGTAGCCAGAAAGGAACTAAAGACACTGTTGTTACATCTGAAGCTCGCGCACCTGCCAAAGCTTATGCTATTCACGCTCATGAAGAAGCTTCATCTCCAGATGTTATTATCGGTACTTTCACTCTCTATGATACTACTGTAATTGCATTGATAGATCCAGGATCAACTCATTCTTATATATGTATGAATTTAATATCTAGTAAGACTTTGCCTGTAAAGTCTACTGAATTTGTGATTAGAGTATCGAACCCCTTAGGCAAGTGTGTATTTGTAGATAAAGTGTACAACAACAGTTCGTTGATGATACGGGATTTTTGCTTTCCGGCCGATCTGATGTTGTTATCATTTGATGAATTTGATATAATTCTGGGTATGGATTGGCTAACATTACATGATGCGATTGTGAACTATAAACGAAAGATGATCGATTTGAGATGTTAGAATAATGAGATTATCCGGATTGAGTCAGATGATCTGAATGGGTTACCGGCTGTGATTTCATCGATGAAAGCTCAAAGTTATGTGAGAAAAGGCTATGAAACTTCTTTACTTATGTTCTTGTACAAAAGTGACTGAAAAGAAGATTGAATCTGTGCCAGTTGTGTGTGAGTATCCAGATGTGTTTCCCGAAGAGCTACTAGGATTATCACCAATTCGAGAAGTTGAATTTGGTATTGAACTAGTGCCAGGAACTACTCCGATATCAATAGCTCCATATAGAATGGCTCCGACCGAGTTAAGAGAATTAAAATTTCAGTTGCAAGAGTTGACCGATAGAGGATTTGCACGACCGAGTTTCTCTCCCTAGGGTACTCCGGTATTATTTGTGAAAAAGAAAGACGGAACTATGAGAATGTGCATTAATTATAGACAGCTCAATAAAGTGACAATCAAGAATAAGTATCCTGTGCCCAGAATAGACGATTTGTTTGATCAGTTGAAAGGGGCTATTGTGTTCTCAAAAATAGATCTGAGATCTGGTTACTATTAGTTGCGAGTAAAAGAATCCGATGTGCCAAAGACCACTTTCTGAACAAGGTATGGACATTATGAATTTTTAGTTATGCCTTTCGGACTGACGAATGCTCCTGCAGTCTTTATGCACTTGATGAACCAAATTTTCAGACCGTACTTATACCGATTTGTTGTCGTATTTATAGATGACATATTAATTTACTCACGAGATGCATCTGAATATGCCGAGCATTTGAAAATCGTGTTGCAAACCCTACGAGATAAACAATTATTTACAAAGTTCAGTAAATTTAAATTCTAGTTACGAGAAGTTGGTTTTCTGAGACATATAGTGTCAGCATCGGGTATAAGAGTTGATCCGAGCAAAATTTCTACAATAATGTAATGAAAACCTCTGAGAAATGTATCCGAAGTTCGTAGCTTTCTGGGACTCGCAGGCTATTATAGACGATTTGTGAAAGGCTTTTCAATGATTGCGACTCAGTTGACGAGATTGCTCAGAAAGATGTAAAATTTGAAAGGTCTAAGAAGTGCCAGAAAAGTTTCGATCAGTTGAAAGCCCTATTGACTAAAGCTCCGCTGTTAGTAAAACCAGAATCTAATAAAGAATTTGTGATCTATAGTGATGCATCGTTGAATGGCCTGGGTTGTGTTTTGATGCAGGAAGGCAAAGTCATAGCTTATGCCTTGTGATAGTTGAAACCGCATGAAAAGAATTATCCGACACACGATTTAGAGTTTGCAGCCAATGTGTTTGCATTGAAGATTTGGCGCCATTATTTGTTCGGTGAGAAATGTCATGTGTATTCTGATCACAAGAGTTTGAAATTTCTAATGACTTTGAGAGATTTGAATTTGTGACAACGAAGATGGTTAGAGTTGTTAAAAGATTATGAGTTAGTAATTGATTATCATCTGGGAAAAGGAAATATCGTTGCTGATACATTAAGCCGTAAATATTTGTTTGCTCTACGTGCAATGAGTACTCAATTGACTCTATTAGACGGCGGCTTGGTTGTAGCTGAGTTGAAAGCGAAGCTGTTGTTTTTGCAGTAGATTTTTGAAGCTCAGAAAGTTGATAATGAAATATTAGCAAAACGAGCACAATGTGATTCAAACCCTGATTCAGAGTTTCAAGTTGATTCCGATGACTGTTTATGATTTAGAGGTCGATTATGTGTTCCGAGAAATTTAGGGTTGATTCAAATGATTTTGAATGACGCACATAGTATTCGTTTATATATTCATCCAAGAAGCACGAAAATGTATAATGATTTGACACATCTCTATTAGTGGCATGGCATGAAATGTGATATTTCAAAATTTTTTTGAAATGTTTAATTTGTCAGCAAGTCAAAGCTGAGCATCAGGTACTGTCTAGGTTACTGCGCCGATTATGATTCTCGAGTGGAAATGAGATAGAGTCACGATGGATTTTGTTTCAGGTTTGCCTCTGTCACCGAGTAAGAAAGATGCGATCTAGGTAATTGTCGATAGACTGACTAAGTCGGTTCATTTCATTTCGATACGCACGGATTATTTACTTGATAAGTTAGCTGAGCTATATATCTTTCAGGTTGTGAGGTTGCACGGAGTACCTATGTCTATTGTTTCAGATAGAGATCCGAGATTCACATCACATTTTTGGAAGAAATTGCAAGATGCATTGGGTACAAAGCTGCACTTTAGTACTGCTTTTCATCTGTAGACAGATGGTCAATCTAAGCGAGTTATACAAATACTCGAGGATATGTTGAGATGTTGCATTCTTGAGATTGAAGGTACGTGGAAGTGGTACCTGCCATTGATTGACTTTTCGTATAATAATAGCCATCAATCGAGTATAAAAAATGACACCGTACGAAGCATTATATGGTCGTAAATACTGAACACCTTTGTACTGGACTGAACTTAGTGAGAATAAGATTCACGGGGTTGATTTGATCAAAGAGACTGAACAGAAAGTGAGAGTGATTCGTGATAGTCTGAAAGCAGCGTTAGATCATCAGAAATTGTACGCAGATTTGAAACGGAAAGATATTAAGTTTTAGATCGGGGAAAGGTGTTTTTGAAAGTCTCTCCATGGAAGAAAATACTTAGATTCGGTCGTAAGGGTAAGTTGAGTCTGAGATTCATCAGGTCGTATGAGATCATCGAGAGAGTAGGTCCAATGGCATATCGGTTAGCTCTACCGAATGAGTTAGAAAAAATTCACAATGTTTTTCATGTATCGATGTTTCGACGATACCGATCCGATCCCTCATATGTGATTTCTCCTTCTAAGATTGAAATACAACCTGATATGACATAGAATGAAGAATTGATCAGAATATTAGCTCGCGGGGTCAAATAACTGAGAAATAAGAAAATTTCTTTAGTGAAAGTCTTGTGGTATTGACATGGGGTCGAAGAAGCTACTTGAGAAATCGAGGATGCTATGAGAGAGCAATACCCGAACTTATTCACTGGTAAGATTTTCGGGGACTAAAATCCCTAAAGGGGGGAGAGTTGTAACAGCCCGTTTTTGGGTCAAATCAGAATAGTGGTTTTGAGACCACAAATTCGAAGTTAAAATATTAATTTTATTATTATATTAAATTTTACAGCATGATAGAATTATTAGGTGAAAATTTCGTGAAGAAATTTTATCGTTTGCATGCTTAATTTGATAAAAATGACTAAATTGCATTAAGTGCAAAAATTGAGTTCTATAAGTTGAAGGGATCTAATGGTTATGCTATGAACTAGTTTAGGGTTTATGTGGTAAATAGACCATTAAAATATTGAGTGGACAAATATGGACAATAGTTATGAAAATTTAAAGGTTTATAGTAAGGTTAATTTAGTAATTAAGTTAATAATTTAGTAAAAACAAAAGAAATAAAACATGTCATCTTCCTAAATTGTTTATCATCACTGAAAATCAAAAGGAAAAACATCCATGGAAGCTTGAACATTCGGCCTTCTCAATTTTGCTTGCATGTGAGAATTGTTTGTCTCGTTTTTAATGATTTCTATGTTTTTGGAGTCGTCGTAGCTTAATCTAGCTAGACCGTGCCTTAGATTTCAAAACTGTTAAAGATTTTGATAGTTTCCATTGATGAGCTTATCTGTTCTTTGATGTTTAATGGTGAAATATTAATATTTGATATTAGATTTTCATATTTTATAAAGTGATTTTTTGATGAAAATGCAAATTAGGGATTAACTTGTGAAAAGATGAAAATGTGGAGTTCAAAGTGTGAATAAATGTGAAATATGGGCTCACTATGGTAATTCGGCCAAGCATTGCTCTTGTTGAATTTTATGAATTTTGTGTATTTGTGAAATAGGGACTCAATTGTAAGAAATTTGAAAGTTTAAGGCCAAAGCACAAATTGGCTTAAATATGTGTTTTTGGATTGAATTGAATGATTATATGATTAAATGAGTTAATTTTGAATACATATAGATCGAGAAAAGAGGAATCCAAAATTAGATAGGGGAAAAGCAAAATTATCGAGTAATTGATCCGATTTGTCAATTCTGAGTACGAGGTAAGTTCATAAGTAAATAAATGTTTTTGAATTTAAATGTATATGTTTTATACATTGCCGAATTTGAATTGTTTATAGATATACATTGTCGAATTTGATTTGTATATGGTTATACATTGTCAAATTTGATTTGTATATGGATATACATTGCCGAATTGATTTGTATATGGTTATACATTGCCGAATTTGATTTTTATATGAATATACATTGCCGAGTTGATTTGTATATGGTTATACATTGCCGAATTTGATTTGTATATGGATATTCATTGCCGAATTGATTTGTATATAGATATACATTGCCGAATTTGATTCGTATATGGATATATATTGCCGAATTGATTTGAGCATTAGATTACTGGTTTTGTGCATGAATTGAGTTAATTACGAAGTCGAAAGCTCCGAATGAACCGTAGTAAATGTATTGGATATTGATGTCATGATATTAGGACTTCTGAGGTGTGATTTCGTGTAAGACCATGTCTGGGATATTGGCATTGAAGTGAGAAAATGTGTAAGACCATGTCTGGGACATTGGTATCATATATGATTCGTATAAGACCCTGTCTGGGACAGTGGCATCAATATGCGTTAACATGTAAGACCATATCCGGGATATGATATTGTACGAGTTTTATATGATTTTCGTAAGATCTTAACAATTTCAAATGTGAATTTGAGTTGAATGGTTCAGGTATGTGTGAAGTTATATGTTCAAGCAATATTAAAGTAAGTTTAGTACTTAATGTGATAATATGCAATTATATGAGTTAGTTAAATGTTTATGTGTTTTAGATTTATTTGAATTCGACCTAGTTGAATTGAATTATAAATATCATTGAGATGATTGAGAAAGAGGTACGTACAGAACCTATTCGAGTATTTAATGGAGAAAGATATTGAAATGGTATTTGATCATATTTTAAGACATGAGAAAGGTTTGTTGTAATTGTATATATAGTGATGTTATGTACAATTAGTTGAATTGTATGTATTTGATGTATTGAATTATTCATTTACGAACTTACTAAGCTATGAAGCTTACTTCGTGTTATTTTCTTATGTTTTATAGAGAATCAAGGCTTGCTCGGATCCAAAATTTGTCGGGAACATCATCACGCTATTGGACATCTAAGTTGGTACTTTTGAATTGTATATATATGGTATATGGCATGTATAGGCTAGTGTCATTTTGGTATGTTTTGAGTTATGATATTAGCCATGAGATTTGGCTTTTAAAGGTTAGTGTGTATTTGGCCATATGGATTGGTTGTTTAAGTGTTGAGAAAATGCATGTTTGAACTTAAGATGAATTGATGGTTATTGTAAGTTAAATTGATATGCTTTTGAGTTAGTTTGATACTAAAATTGAAATGAAATGAACGGTGTTTGTTAGTTAACTTTTATATTGTATTGTGAATGTTGTTGATCAATTTGATAAGTAAATGTTTTAGGCATGATTTAAATATGTTTGAATGTGAAAATGTGTTGGTTTCCATATTGATTGTAAATTGGTTACGGTTGAAATTGCAGGGAAGGTTAGATATTTATAAAGGGATTATATTGAGTTCACAAAAAAAAATAAAAATAAAAAAATAAATTTCCCCGAGTTTTTGAATTAGTCCCGAATCACTCCTAATTCGTATTATGGACCTCGAGGGTTTATCTAAGGGACTTTAAGATTATTTTATATTATATTTGATAATTATTTGTATATTAATTGTAAATTATCCGATAGGTCTAGTAATGCTCCATAACCTTTTTCCGTTGACGAACACAGGTTAGGGGTGTTACATTCGATGTTATGGGGTGGAAGTAGTTATGCTGGAGGATCATCGACGTACACCAGTCATCTACCTGTTGAATATTCTGGTAGGTACATGGGCTACAGAAGAATTGATGACCTACTCCTTTTGACGGGGGTCGATGAAAGTACGTCTAACATAGCGCTCGAAGGTGACAATGAAGGCGCGGACATGGAAGGAGATGCAAGTGAGGAAGAAGGGGCTGTGAACGTAAACGAGAGGGAGGAGTCAAAACTTGAGCTAATTTGACAACATGATTTAGATGGTTTAGAAGTGACACTATTTTCTAAACCGAATCCGGTTACAACAGAGCTAGAACTTAGGGAGTCTGATGATGATGCCTCGGATCCAGATGCATGATTCAATGCGTATGAACCTCTGCCCCACATGATGAACATTGACCTATTTGGTCGAGGGTGGTTTAGAGTTTTCGCGACTTCCGCACAGAGCACCTGATCATGTAAGCGTATATTGTGATGTACAAGTACTGGAAGATGGAATGGAATACCCTAACAAAGATGCTTTTCTTGCTACACTGAAGCAGTACAACATCAAGAATGACATGAACTACTACATTATGAAGTCTCATTCCGAGAAATTCGAAAGAAAGTGTACAATGAAGGACGAGAGGTGTAAGTGGAAAATCATGGCATCTTACAGGAATAAAACCGAGATGTGAATGATAAAATAGTATCCCGGTCCCCATACTTGTGTTGCGACAGGTGTAAGTTAGGACCATCCGAGGCTAGATTCTGACATGATTATTCTACCGATGGTGAAGGCCAGTCCCTGAAGTTTTAATACCAGTGTTGAATATGAACATACATAGCTAGTTCCAGTACACTGCAACGTACTGCAAAGTGTGGGTTGCAAAACAGAAGGCTGTGGAGAAGTTGCATCACAGATGGGAGAGTTCGTATAACTATCTATGGAAATTGTGTCAGGTACTTGATCAATACGTACCAGGTTCCGTAACCAATCTCGAAACGCGCCCAAGGTACTATATCGATCAATTGGTCATTGGGAAAAGAGTATTCCACAGATTCTTTTAGACCTTTGAGCAATACTGAGATCCATTTCAACACTGCAAGCCTATGGTCCAAATTGACGGCACCTGGCTATACGAAAGGTATCAATAGCATCTGCTGCTTGTCATTGCTCAGGACGGTAATTGGAAGGTTTTGCCTATAGCGTTCGTAATAACTCTCGGAGAAACGACATTTGACTGAGATTTCTTTTTGAGCCAGTTGTGCCACCATGTTTGCCCGAAGCCCGACATATATGTCATATCGGAAAAGGGACCTAGAATGCTCTCGGCGATTGACAATTACGGATCCTTCTGGGATCGCACTCATCATTGGTACTATATACGACATGTGGGATCCAACTACTACCAAAAATATCCTTCGGCAACTGAGCGAGATCTAGTCATAGATATGGGTTTGTAGTTCAAACTATGTATTCACTACACATATACTGTTATTCATACTGGGTTATTTTATTGCACTAACCGATAGTTATGTCTCGAAAGGTTACGAGCCCATCCAGTATCGGTTCCATGAAATGTTGAACAACTTGAGCACCATTAACGCCTACAATGCGACGTATATACTAATTATACCATTCGAACAATGGGCGCAGCCATACAACAAGGGTCTACAATATGGGCACATGACGTCAAACTTGACCGAGTGCATCAATTCCACACTGAAGGGAACGCGTCATGTTTCTATAACATTAGTTGTCAAAGAGACATACTTTCGACTGGTCGTTTTGTTTTTTTAAGAGGGAGTCGGTGTATGCTGGACAAATAGTCGGCATCGATACATTCTGTGATGACGTGATGAAAGAGATTCGATGAAGTACAACGTGAGCGAACACCATGTATGTAGTGTGCCACTCAGGTTGGAATATCGACTTTCGAGTCACGAAGCATGCTAGGCCTGACCAGGAAATGCCGGGTGTATCTTATCATGTAAACCTAACGAAAGAGACCTACAATTGTGGTAGATTTCAAACATTTCGGTTCCCATGCGCAAATGCAATTGCTACATGTGGGAGCATATGGATTGAGTACGTACTTTACATCAACGACATCTACAAACTACAACGTATTCACAGTGTGTGGAGTCTTAAATTTCCACTCGTCTCAGATTAAAGTATGTGGCTACCTGTGTCCACCACACCGTTCGAGTTGGTGCCAAATAATGACTTGTATCGCGTCCTGAAAGTTTGTCCGAATTCCATCCGGATAAGGAACAATATGAATATTTAGGAGACACGGTCAACAAAAATTATGCAGGCATTGTAGAAACCTAGGGCATACGAAGACAACATGTTCTTTGTACAGGGATACGTTGGGGCCACAATGTCTATAACATTACTTTCTACCAAATTTCAAATTAATTAGAGTTATTCGCGTATTCCCTTTGGTTCAATATATTATTTATCATTAACTTACGCAAAACTCATAATATATAGTAATAAAGGCAAATGTATTGTTTGAATGAATAACCTTGATTTTTTTATTTATGACATATTTATATTTACATCACAATATTTATAACAAAAAATACACTCAATTGTGACATCGGGGAGAATATGTGCCGCAAGGTGGTAAACGATAGTTGCATGAAGGATTTTTGCGTGGAACGGGACGTACAACCGGAGGTGCCTCCAGAGGTGTATCCGAAGATACGAGCATACAGACTTCTTCCTCGTCGTCATCATGGCTTGAATATGTACCTAACATGGCCCTCTAGATAACTATGTCTTTGGGATCGGCAGTGTCATCATTTTTCTTCATGGTCAATTGTTGTGTCGTCCTCGCCTATCATCGTTTATTCTCCATTCCCGCGTCTGGTGGTTGCGACAATGAGCTACACCAGTAAAATAGTGATGCACGCAGTGTTTGGGTCACTATAAGCGTGTAACCATGAGGTGTCGTAAATCCTGAGTACATCGGCATCGAATATTGCATGAGCGTTTGCATCGGTATCATCGACGGTGGTGGTTCATACGTCAGCATCTATCTCGATATGGGGTTTGACATCGACATCGACACGGGGGTATAGTATGCAGGAGACGTCAATGCTCCGAAATATGAACCTGCGGGAACAGAAGAATCGACCACGTGCGACGATAGTCTGTAGTGTGCGGTGGTACTTCTGAAAAATAAATGGGGTTAGTGAATTGAATGAGAATAAGTTGAGTGAACTACCCGGATATTGCGTAGCCACAGGCGGCGCATCTTTTGTCGGAGCCGATAACGAATTCGTCGTGCGACTGCGTCCCCTCCTATGCTACTGTGGCAATTAATGTTGCCTTTTAGGCCGAATTTGCCTACTCCTGGCCTCCAGTAGTAGTAGATCCAACTTATCGACGACTTTGAACCATGTCAAGTAATCATCAACTATTGTCGTGTCTGCCGAGAAAAATGATTCACAAGCGAGTATGGATTCCATCCTACAATCCCAAGCTTGGATGTGATAGGTTTGAAAATGATAGGAAATTAACCTCGATTTTCGATCGTTGATCTAATAGCAGCCTAACGTCTTCCAACTCGTCGGTCAGTCCCACGTAACTTGGCCCATGGTTCCACCTGTACAAGTGATATA
Source organism: Gossypium hirsutum (assembly GCF_007990345.1). Classification (NCBI taxonomy): domain Eukaryota; kingdom Viridiplantae; phylum Streptophyta; class Magnoliopsida; order Malvales; family Malvaceae; genus Gossypium; species Gossypium hirsutum. The sequence goes on along the minus strand of NC_053438.1, from coordinate 30,847,151 downwards.
TTAGGCGGAACATATAATAAATAAAAATATTTACTGCACAAACTACGTATTTATTGATAAATGATATTTACCTAATCACCGTTGGGAATGTGTATGGATCGGTCACTCTAGGATGTAAAAATAGTATTTGCCACCAGGCCCATGACTGCAGTAGCAGTAGCAGTAGCAGGAAACCACCGATCGGCATCTTATCTAGTTGCGTTGCCCGACAAAGCTCCCGGTAAAACATGGACAACATGACAAATCCCTAACTTAGTTTTGCGCATTCACTGAAGTTCATTAGATGTAGAAGCCACCTAACATGCACCAAATTTCTAGATTTATCGGGTATTAAAATGCCCCCGATTAACTTCATGATCAATGCTCGGGCGTACTGTTGTATGACCTTCTCCATTGCGTCGTTGGGAAGCTTATCAAAATTTTCTCTAACCAGTTGATTGATATTCGACCACCTTTGAACCTATTTAGGACCTTCCCCAACATTGCCATGCAGATGTCCACTTTCCTTCAAACCACCACTAATCTTGTGATGACTGGCCCATCCATCAGCAGACCGAGTTGTAACGTTACCTCCTCAAGTGTGATTGTACACTCGCCCCATAAAAGGTGAAAAGTGTGTGTTTCAGGCCTCTATCTTTCCACCAATGTGCTGATTAATGTGGGATCGAGTTTGCAACCCCCTTGCATGCGAGACTCATATAAGAATCCAGCCTCTTGTAAGTACCCACAAATTTCAGGGATTAGAGGCTCCCCCGTATTATGTATGAATGCCTCCAACACATGATCGTCTGCCTATTTATAACATAAAAAAAATAATTAGATTTACAATAAAAAGTAACATAATTAAAAATATCGAAAAATTAAAAATAATGAATTACCATTGCTAATTGGGTAGTGAAAATATGGTTGTCGTCGAAGCAGATTAGAGAGGCATCCATTCTCGAGAAATTGATCCAAACGAGTAAAATACAATATAATTAAAAAATAATATTTTTAAATGAAAATATAAATAAATTTTGAGTAAAAAGCTTGAGAAAGTTGAGAGAATGATGTAAATGGAAAAAATGAAATTTGAGGGGTATTTATAAGTTAAAAAAAATTACCGTCGGGTTTTAAAGTTTTTTTTATCGTTTGTTGCGGCAACGATCAAAAAGCCGTTGCAATTTACTATTGAGAGAAAGTGTGCCTAGCTGAGTGCACTTTACTGCTATCTGTGCAAAAAATACACCCAACTGGTCGCGCTTTCACTTTCTCTCTCCTAACACTGACCTATTTCCCTAATTAATGTTTAAAACGACCTAAAGTCCTAATTAAAAAAAAGCCTATAGCCCTTATTTAGCGATATATACATACATACATATATATTATTTTAACGAATATATATAGTTATAAATTTTAAGAATAAATTTATTATCCGCAAAATTTTAAAAACATTAACATATTTGAGGTTAAAGTATATTATAAATTTTTATACTCAACGAACACTTTTATTTTTAAAATTTTAATTTTTTGATTTTTCAAATTTTGTTAAAATCATTGATGTAACATCAAAAAAAAAATATTTTATAGCCACATAAACAAATTTGATATTATAAAGTAGCTGAATTTAATATAAGATGTTGAACGAGGTTAAGAATAAAACTTAAATGTTCAAATCCAAAATAAAAGTAATGAACTAAATTGTAAAGGTATGAAAAGTAAAGTAACTTAGAACATATTTTACCCTATATTTAAATATAACATGATCCCAATATTCCCAGACATCCAACCAATAACTGCGAACTAGCAGAACACAGAACTGAAGAGAGATGGGGATTTCGCAATCGGCGTCGAAGCGAGTGACCTCCGCATTAGTCAACTCGTCCCAATTCAACTCAGCCTGCGACTCAGTCTACAGTCAATGCCTCTCCCTTACCCAAGAAGCCTACCCCGGAGTCTTCCCTTATCAGCTCTTGAACGCCGCCGCTAACCTCCATCAACACCTCACTTCCCTCCGCCCTCACTCTCTCATTCTCCGTTGGGTCCCTCATCCTCCCGCTCGCTCCCAAGTCGATTCTGCGTTCCGGTTCGTAACTCGCCACCAGGATAATCCCCGGAGCGATGAAGAAGCACTTCTCCTGGATTCCTCCGACTTCAGGGAATGGGCAGTGGTTTTATTCAGTGATGCCGTCGTGGGAAACGCTGGAAAGGCAGTTTTGCAGCGAGTGCCGGTTGGGGTTTTGGGTATTGCGGGGATTGGCGCGGCGGCGAGGACGGGGAAAGAGGTTGTTGGGGCAGCGATTGGAGTGTACGCGCTTGGTGTGGCTACTTCAATTTACCTTAGCTTGTCTGGTTAGTTTGTAAATTGGCTTTTCAATTAAAGTAGTAAACAATATTAGATAATGTAATTGTTGGGTGGAGAAATTGCAGCATTTGTGAAGTAATAATTAAATAATAGACTGTCCCTCCATTTTTATTTTGAGAGAAAAACAAGAGGAGTGATAAGCTTTCTCAAGTAATTCAATTTTATAAGTTGAAGTTTTATTTGAAGATTTTTATATATATATATTTTAAAAATCTTAAATTATTTATTGATTTGATATATAAAACAGAATAATTAGTCAATTTATTTCAAATAAAATTGTAGGAATCAAATTAAATAAATGTGTAAAGGTTAATGACTAAACACACACCAAAAACAACATTTAGACATAATTTTAATAAAAAAGACTATTTTGTTTATTCATTTTAGTAGGAGGATCAAACTGCAATATAAATGTAATGATCTGATTTTCGTCAATATCGAAACGAGTACAAAATTAAAAGATAGAAATATTAGTAATTAATTAAATTGAATAATCAAAATAGTTACAAAGGGACCAAAACAAATGAAAATTGATTTAGGATTTCGCAAGGGCTTAAGTGGCAATTTAATCAAGGACTCAAATGAAATTGGACCATAATCAAGGCTTGGCTAGTGTTGAGACCTGATCACCACGTCCATCTCTACTTACTTGCTTAATAGTGTAAACATTGATTAAATTATAAGTCAGTGGGAGAGAGAGAATTAATATGTTTCTACATCTTGAACCGAATATGAGAGAAACAAAGGAAGCTTGGTTGTACTTCCATTAAATAGTTTTTGTATTTTTGGAAATTTAAGTAAATTGTAATTGTTGAATAAGCCATAAAACTAGGAAATGGATGATTTTTAAGCTTACTTTGAGTGGGATACATGTTAAAAATGAAATTGTTAAGGAAGTTGTTGTATTATTATGGACCAAATTGTAAAGAGTGAAAGCTTTTGAAAGTAAATGCTATAGATTGATAGTTTGAGGTTTCTAGAGAATAAATACGAAGTTGGATTTTGATTCGATCGGGTAAATAATGAGATATGAGCATTTCGAATATTAAGGTTAAAAAGAGACTTATTTGTAAAGTATGTAATTATGCTTGATTTTGCTTATGTTTTAATTGATTGTGAAATTAATACTATTTCATAAATGGATTATTGAATGTAGCTTAAATGAGGTCGAATTGTCGAGGATCAAAGGTGAAAACGGGCGACGACTAGCGAGATTGATTTGTGCAAGCATAATTTGATTTCCTTAAGACATAAATTTCAAGTAACTAGCATATAAAAGTATAAGTTTATACATTATAAATAATAGAATGAAATTGACATTCTCTTGTTGAAATTGTTCAAATTATTCATGGAAAGAGGTTGATAGGTAATGGTTAAAGTTATAATATTCTAATCGGTTATATGCATATGTGTTAATATATATACATAAGTGATTCATGAGGAAGAATGATAAGTTATAACTATGCTATTCATGTAGCTTAGTATACTAAGATGGAATTTAGGATAACTTAATCATGGTAAGAACTAATTTTAGCTATGCTAAGTTGGTTGATTTTGAGCGCATTTGTTGTAAGTACAAATATGCATATATTTATCACATGATTGAGATTGTGGAAGTGTTTGGTGATGAATGCAAATAGTGTTTGGTGTTGAATGCAGATAATGTTTGTGCTTAATCTTGTGAAAGGTAAGATCTAATAATTTGATATTTTGCTAAACTATGAATGTTAATAGAAGTATGATTACAATTTTGACATTTTATGATTGTGAAATTATAATGAAATAAGTGAATGCTATGTAAAAAATATGATTGAATACATGAGAGACATGTGGAAGTATGATAATGATATGCACATGATATGAAAATGCCATGTAATTAGTAATGACATTTGAACTTGTATACATTGATATGATGAATTCCCTATTAAATGGTCTCAGATAGAGTTCAGGTATAGTTGGCATGCCATAGGATTAGTTATACGGGAATTTTTTTGATTTATACCGATGAGGCATTGGATGCATATTACTTCGGGCGTATCGATGATACATTGGGTGCAATTTATATTGGTGTGATGGTAGGATACTCTATGTATCCATCTTGAGTCTTTATCTTGTTTTAGGGGCCATAAACTATGTACTATGTGATTGACAATGCTACTTGATATGTAAAATGTTGGGAAATGTGTCCATATTATATAGTAAACATGTAATTGTTTTCTATGTACTTGAACGATAAATAAATAAATAAAATTAGTTTCACATTTCACTATTATGTCTTTTGTGTTTCTGTCTTTCATGTTTTGCATGCATAGCGAAATTGTGACAAACAAATATTAACTCATCGATTGTCTAAATTCAAACTGATGATAAGTGGCACTATAAGAACGTTTACATTGAGAGAAAAATAACTTACTTCAGTTGATAATCCAAATGATTTCGTAATCTTGTAAAAGAATCAAAGTGAGCATTTGATTCAAATACTTAGAAGGATTATTATGTCTTCTACAATTCCAACTGAGGAGATGACTAGTCTTGCCTATCAGAGTAGTTGACTCCACAGGTAGAGACATAGATGTATTCATTGGAAGAATGATACATTAGATTAGGCCTAAGATGAATTAATTTTGAATTTGTTTGTGAACTAATTTACTTGTGACGTTCATGGTGTGATTTACCTAAATCCTGAATTAGTCACTGACCATGCATATGTAACTCATGTGCTTTGATATAAGTGGAGGCTTATTCTCTAAAGATGATCGTGTAACACCCTTAATCTGAATCCGTCATCGGATTAGGGTTACGAAGCATTACCGATCAAAACACAGTTTAAAATAGTTATTCAACACAATTCAAGCACAAAGTAATATAATCTCCTTTACAATTTTTTTTCTACAAGTCAAATTCGTATATTTGAATCACATAGTCAACCAAAATCAATAATGCTTTTCTAGTCATTCCACATATACGAATCATGCTTCAATATTCAACTATATCAATATCATTGATCTAATCAAATTACTAACCAACCAACAATCATCAAAATCATAGTGCACGTGCTTCATAAATACAAAGTTCGAACCATGTGATCATCAATTACATGGCATTTGAATACCTAAATCATAATCAAACATAATTCATCTCATAAACCAAGCATACATTAAGACATCCTTTAGTATAATTTCATGCCTTTAACTAAATACTAAACATACCAATTCCACCATTCAATATTAAGCTAAACATACTATTTCATAACCTAATACAAACATCAACATGTCACTTATAACTATATATATAACCAACAAAACATACCTAAAACATAGTCATTAGTCACCATTTAGAATCGTACCTAAATAACCAATACACAATCAATATATATTCATCATATAACATATAGGAACATACACCATAAGTCAAAAAAAAGAACCATCCATCATTTACCTCATTACTCAAACCAGATTATATGACCATCCACCACACCAGATATACCATATAACATACTTCTAAAATGAGCTAATTACATGGCCTAATATACACGAACATTAGCATCATTATCAAGTCATTTTCGCATGGCTATATATATACAGATCAAAATGAACCATATCGAAATTAGCCTATACATGCCACACGTCAAAGGTACAAACTCTTAAAGTACCTAAATAGCGATCGATAGTGTGACGATGTTCCTTGACGATCCCTGAACTCGAGCTAGCTTTATATATCTATAAAATAGAAAAAAAATACACAAAGTAAGCTTTGAAAGCTTAGTAAGTTATAAGCAAATAATTCATCACAAGAACATATATAATTCAATTCGAAATAGGCCAAATTTAACTAATCTCATACAAATATACAATCATTTTTCTCATATAATCCAAATTACCACAGTAAGTAACTTTACATACCTTATATTTTTTTCAATGAACATATAAACCTCATACGTACCTGAATCATTTAGCTCAATTTCACATTCAGACTCATTTTAACATTTCCTGTTAAACCATTCGAAATTGTGAAGGATACTCAGAAACACATATATCACATACAGTGCCATATCCCAGATATGGTCTTACATGTTATCACATATCATGCCTTTGTCCCAGATAGGGTCTTACATGAATCATATACGGTGCCAATGTCCCAAACATGGTCTTACACACAATCTTATATCGATGCCAATGTTCCAGACATGGTCTTACACGAAACCACACCTCTAAAGTCCTAATGTCATGACTTACGTATCCTATACTATTTTTATGGCTTATACGAGGCTTTCGGACGTCGTAATTCAATCAATTCAAGCTTGAAACAGGTCATCCCATGCTCAGTTCAATTCAAAAACATATATATATATTTGTATATAAAATTGAATTTAAGAGCATTTATTTACTTATGAACTTACCTCGTTCAGAAACGAACGGATCGGAACGACTATTCGACAACTTTCGACTTTCCCCGACCTAACTCCGGTTTCTTTCTTTCTTGATCTAAATCAATTAACATTTAACTTATTTAATCACATATCCATTTAATTTCATCCAAAAACACATAAATGGGCGGTTTGCTCTTTATCCCCTAAAATTTCACATTTTCTCAATTTAGTCCCTATTTCAAAACAACACAAAATACACATAATTTCATTAAACCCATGCTTGGCTGAATCTTCCCTAGGTCCCTAGCAGCCCATTAATTCCATTTATTTCACATTCCAACCCCTCAATTTGCAAATTTCACAAATAAATCCCTAATTTAGATTTTCATCAAAAATCACTTTATAAAATATGAAAAATCTAACATCAAATATTCATATTTCATCATTAAACATCAAAGAACACATAAAATCCTCAATGGAAACTATCAAAATCTTTAACAGTTTTGAAATCGAAGACACGGGCTAACTAGTTCTAGCTGCAACGATCACAAAAATGTAGAAATCATTAAAAACGGAGTTAAAACTGTACCTATTTGAGAAAAAACACCATGGCCGAATGTCAAGCTCTTAAGTTGATGTTTGAAACCCTATTTTTGGTTGTAAATGGATGGAAGATGATGATATTTGGCTTTGTTTTATTTATTATTAACTTAATTACCTATTTACCCTTTTACCCTTTAAAAACATTAATAATAACACCAATTGCCACTCCATTATCATCAAATATCTCATAAATGGAATATTTACTACATAAAGACCTTCACTTTTAAGATCTATAGCTATTTGATACCTTTAGCTTATAGAACACAACTTTTACGCTTTATGCGATTTAGTCCTTTTTATTGAATTAAACACTTAAATGATAAAATTTCTTTTCAAAAATTTCACACAACTCTGATATCATGCTGTAAATATTAAAATAATAATAAAATAAATTTTATGAGCCCAAATTTGTGGTTCCAAAACCACTATTTTGATTTAGCTGAAACTAAGCTGTTACAACTCTCCCCATTATAGATTTTCATCCCCGAACATCTTTCCAGTGAATAGGTTTGAATATTGCTCTCTTATAGCATCCTCAGGTTCCCACGTAGCTTCTTCAACCCCGTGTCGATTCCATAAGACTTTCACTAATGAAAATTTCTTATTTTTCAGTTCTTTAACCTCGCGACCTAAAACTTGGATCGGTTCTTTTTTGTATGTCATATCAGATTGAATCTCAATCTTAGACTGGGAAATCACATGTGAGGGATCGGATCGATATCGTCAAAGCATCGATACATGAACATACATTATGAACTTTTTCTAATTCAGGTGGCAACAACAATCTTTAAGCAACCGGCCCGATACGCTTGATAATTTCATACAGCCCAATGAATCTCGGACCTAACTTGCCTTTTCTGCCAAATCTAAGTATTTTTTTCCATGGATATGCTTTAAAAAACACTCGATCTCCAATCTGCAACTCAATATCTTTTCGTTTCAAGTCTGCGTACAATTTTTGACGATCTGACGCTACTTTCAGACTATCACGAATCACGAATCACTTTCTGTTCAGTCTCTTTAATCAAATCAACCCCGGGAATCTTATTCTCACTAAGTTTAGTCCAGTACAAAGGTGTTTGGCATTTATGACCATATAAAGGTTTGTAAGGTGCTATTTTAATATTGAATTGAAAGCTGTTATTATACGCAAATTCAATCAACGGCAAATACTTTTCCCACGTACCTTCAAACTCAAGAACGCAACATCGTAACATATCCTCAAGTATCTGACTAACTCGCTCGGATTGTCCATCCGTCTGTGGGTGAAAAGCAGTACTGAGGTATAGCTTTGTACCTAGTGCATCTTGCAGTTTCTTCCAAAACCACGATGTGAACCTCGAATCTCTATCTGAAACAATAGAAATAGGTACTTTGTGCAATCTCACAACCTCGGAAATATACAACTCAACTAACTTATCAAGAGAATAGCCCGTTCATTCTGGAATGAAATGAGCTGATTTCGTCAATCTGTCAACTATAACCCAGATCGTATCTTTCTTTCTCAGAGATGGGGGCAATCCCAACACAAAATCCATAGTCACTCTATCCTATTTCCACTCGGGAATCATAATCGGCTGTAATAAACCAGATGGTACCTGTTGCTCAGCTTTAACTTGCTAACAAATCAAACATTTAGAAATGAACTCTGAGATGTCACGTTTCATACCAGACCACCAGTAAAGTTATTTCAGATTGTTATACATTTTCGTGCTTCCAAGATGAACAGACAAATGACTACTATGAGCTTTATTTAAAATCATCTGAATCAACTTTGAATTTCTCGATACACATATTCGGCCTCTGAATCTTAAACAATAATTAGCATCAACTCGAAACTCTGAATCAGAATTCAGATCACATTGAGCCTATTTTGCTAACAATTCATAATCAACTTTCTGAGCTTCACAAATCTGCTGCATAAATAACGGTCTTGCTTTCAACTTAGCTATAATCGAGCCATCATCAGATAGAGCCAACTGAGTATTCATTGTACGTAGAGCAAAAAAAGATTTCTAACTTAAAGCATCAACAATAACATTGGCCTTTCCCGGATGGTAGTCAACCACTAGCTCGTAATCTTTTAACAATTCCAACCATCTTCGCTGTCGTAGATTTAGATATTTCTGAGTCATCAAATATTTAAGCTCTTGTGATCAGAATAAACATGACATTTCTCACCGAACAGATAGTGATGCCAAATCTTCAACGCGAACACGATAGATGCTAATTCCAAATCGTGCGTTGGGTAATTATTTTCATGCGGCTTTAATTGTCTCGAGGCATAAGCTATGACTTTGCCTTTCTGAATCAAAACACAGCCCAGTCCATTCAACGATGCATCACCATAGATTACGAATTCTTTACCCGATTCTGGCTTTACTAACACTGGAGCTTCAATCAAAAGAGCTTTCAGCTGATCAAAACTTTTCTGGCACTTGTCCGACCACTCGAACTTAACATCTTTCTGAAGTAGTCTTGTCAACTGAGTTGTAATCATTGAGAAACCTTTTACGAATCATCTATAATAAACTACGAGTCCCAGAAAGCTTCGGACTTTGGATACATTTTCAAGAGGCTTCTAATCCAATATTGCCAAAATTTTACTCGTATCGACTCTTTAACACCCCAAACTTAGCCTAGATATTATGGTTGGATCTGGCGATGTCACATGGAATGGGATTTGAAGACAAGATTGTCGAGTTAAAACCGTTACAGTTAGTTAGCTTTTATTTAATTCGAAAAAATAAGTACTAGTTGATTTGCTTTAGAACTTGTCTCTTAGCGAAAGCTTTTGTAACTGATTAATTTAGGGAAAATCGTTTCTATTTATAAAAACCTTAGTTTTTAGAAAAATCGTGTTTTGTTGAGTTATAGTTTTAAAAAAATTCATAAAAATAGTATAAAGTCTCAAATTTAAAGCCAACCAGTCCATAGTCCAAAACTTACATCAAAAACCCCAAATAAGTAATAAATTCTAGACATTAACAAAAAACAGTCTAACATTTATGTGTGGCCATCGTCGAGTCCTCTACAGTACTGACTCGTCAAGTCCGGGGACTACCTATACAGATTAAACAGAAAAAGGGCGAGTTTTCGTAAACTCAGTGTGTAATCCCCACAGAAAACATGCATACAATTATTCAACAGCATTCAGTTAGATATAGTCTGGGGCTTGGGCCTATCACAAAATCAGTTTGGGCCTTAGCCCGTTCAGATACAGTAATAGAAATACATTAAGGCCTTGGCCCATATAAGATACAAAATGCAGATACAGTAAATCAGAATCCTACCCACTAGCCTCTACACACCATCTCCGTCCAACCCTACACACCATGTGGGGATTAAATCAACCCACCCATCCCTACACACCATGCTGTACTGAAATGCGGCACATAATTAGAAGGTTGCAGCTGAGCTACCAGATAACAGGCTTAATAGCCTTTCAGACACTTCCTCCAAATATCATCAACCCACCCCGATGCAATGCGACCTGCAAAATATGTCATGCCATTATGCACTTAATAGTACATACATTCAGATATCATAATTCATGATCGGTATAGAGATCAGATAGACAGATCACACATATAGGGGTCTAAGTAAAACTTACCAACCCTACAATAGGCCCACAGTCGACTTGGGTGATCCGTGCAACCTTACAGAACATTTTAGAAAAATGGGCTCACACGGCCATGTAATAACCCAAATTTTCCTGGCCCACAAACATTTAAATAAAAAATATTTAAAGCCAAATAAAAATTAAAATTCCAATAATATCAGTCCAATGGTTTAGACCCTAGTCAGACAATGGTTTCGTACCACAAATTCGAGTCAAAAAATATTTTAATATTATTTTCCGTGCTTATAGTATGTGAATTGACATGTGTGAAATTTTCGTGATTTAATTTATCCGTTTGTGTGCTTAATTTGTGAAAAAAACTTAATCGCATAAAATGCAAAAGTGACTTGCTAATTGTTAAAGTACTATATTTCTATAGCTTTCATCATGTGGGGCCTTATGTTGAAATTATACCATTGAAATTATGGACGGGCATAAAAGCCTAAGACTAGTGGATTTTAAATGAAATTATAAAGGTTAAAAATGGAAATTGATAATTAAATAATGAAATAAGAAAATAAAAGCATGAAAATAGGCCATTATGTTCATCTTTAGCCGATATTCACAAGAAAAGAAAATAAAAAGACTAAGCTAGGGTTTGACTTTGATATTTGGTGATTAAGGTATGTGTTTTGATCCATTTTTGATAATTTTTATGTTTTTGTGATTGTTGTTTAGCATTTTATTAAGCCCATGCCTCAATTTTTTATTTTGATGAAGATTGTAAGTTAAGAAATTGATGAATTTGTAAGTTTCGTGATGTTAATTGATGAATTATGACAGATAGGTGTTGGATTAATATGTTTTATATTGAGATTTTTGATGAATTTGAGTATTTTGTGTTAAATTATGAAAATAAAAAATTGAGGGGCTAAAATGTGAAATAAATGAAATATGTGGGCTTATATGAGCTAAAGGAATATTCGGCCAAGCTAGGATATTGTTAAATTATGTGTATTTTGTGTTTTGTGAAATAAGGCTAAATTGTGAAAAATACAAATTTTAGGGGCTAAAGTGTAAATTTCCCTAATTATGTGTTTATGGTTTGAATTGAATAAAATGTGTTATTAAATAGCTACATTTTAATTTATTTAGATCAAGAATAAAAGAAAACAGAATTAAATCGGGGGAAATCAAAAGTGGTCGAGTAGTCGATTTCATCTGTTCGTCTGTATCCGAGGTAAGTTTGTAAGTGAATAATTGATGTTAAATTAAATGTATTTATTTTATACATAGCTGAATTGAAATGTATGTATGTATACTACAATGCTGAATTGTATTTAACATAGGATAATTAATTACGAGTTTAATTCGATTAATTTATGACATCCGAAAGACATACGAACCTTAGGAATGCTGAAATGTGATATCGTGTAATACCACGTTTGGGACGTTGGCATCGATTTGAGATTTACGTGTAAGACCATGTCTGGGACATTGGCTTCGTATATGATTACATGTAAGACCCTGTCTAGGACAGTGACATCGTTATTTGATTACATGTAAGACCACGTCTAGGACGTTGGCATTGTACGAGCCTTTTAAGCCGTCCAAGTATCTTTTCTTTGAATCTGAATGGTATAATGGGAATTTATATGGAAAAATCGAATGTGAGTTTGAATTAAGGAATTCAGGTATGTTTGAGTTATACGAAGTTGAAAGTAAAGGTAAGTATTATGTATAATATGAAAATGTGAATTAATCACTTAAATATGAGTATATATGTATGTGTACAAGATTAGTAGAATTCGGTCTACTTGTATAACTTATGTGTTTTTTGAAAAATTAATTGCTTACAACTTACTAAGCTATTTAAGCTTACTGTGTGTTTGTTCATTCATTATTTTATAGATTTTGGAAGCTAGTTACGAGCTTAGGGATCATCAAGTAAGTCCATCACACTATCGATCTTTATCTCGATATTTTGAAAGTCGAAACTTTAAACATATGGCATATATAGGCTAGTACTCGTCTTGTTTAGTCATGAAGTGTGTATATATTTAGCCATGCGAAGATGGCTTAATCTTGATTTTAATACTTATGTGTATTCGGTTATGGTAATAGCTTATTAGGAAAGTATATAAATCATTATGCATTTATATGTGTGGCATTTGGTTATAATGTTAAAGTTTGTGTATATACATATGGTTAGAGTTTGAACCTATTTTGAAAGTATGTTATTAGTATATATGTTTGGGATGTTGGTTATAATTCGGTAAAGAGAAATGGTAAGTAGGTTAAATAGTTGGTTTGATAGTTAGCTAATTTTAGAAGTATAAGTTGTGGAATAATTTTGAATGGTGGATAATTTGATTACATATATATAAATAGGTATAGGACAGGTTGTATACATGTTGGTATGTGATGGTCAATTTTGGTTAGTTAAAGGTTGGATTTTATTTAGGTGTATAATGCTATATACGAGTTAATAGTAGTATGGCCACATTAATTTGATTATTTATTAGTGATAATTTGCTATGTCTAGGCAAGTATTCGGTTTACAAATGGGTTAATTTGGTTGATCACATGATTATGTTATAAGCATGATTATATTCGGCTATTAATAGGTAAGATTAATAATTATATGCCTATGGTATCATTGGTTGTGGAATTATCTTTCTATAAATGTTAGGAAAATGACATAATTTAGTTTATGAATGAATGGTAAATCTTGTATCAATGAAGTAGTTAACCTTGTTGACTGAATAGACAAGGAATGAATTAGAAAACATGTGTATTTTGGCATGATACGTAGCTCTTGAAAATTTGGTATGTTTGACTCATAAAATTTATATAGGATATGGCTAATAATAGTCAAATAAGTAATGCATGAATGGCATATAGTTTTATATTGTATCTTGATAGCCGAATAGAGGATAGAACGAATGGCAAAGTGTGCACTTGATCATGCTTGAATGATTTATTTCGATGTGGTTAATTGTACAAAGGTTTTAATGTTTAATGTAAAATGCTTGAACATTACGAAGTGGTTAATACCACATTTGTCTATGGACATTAAGCCGTGTATAAGCATGTACAGAATTATGAATTAAAGTATTTAATTTATAATAGATATTCGAATACTATTGAGGTGTTGGGCTTATAATTCGAGTAATATGTTTTGTAAAGCATATATATTTTGTATAGCTTTGAGATATGTCTAATCATTTGAAAATGTGATTATATTTATGGTATGGATTCAGATAAAATTTCTGAGGTGTTGATTTGTATTTATAATATGAGTATTAACGAATGATTAACCTTTAATTAGCTATATGCTTTATATATATATGAATATGACTTGCAATAATGTTCGAATCTGTGTGGGTTCGGTAATACCTAGTGACCCTAATTCGAAAATGGATATGGGTTAAGGGTGTTACACGATTGGTCCCTCCGCTAGCTAAACAAAAGCTCGATTGGACTACATTTGAATTAGAAGAAAATTCTACGACTTTGGATATAATTTAATTGAGTCGATTTATTCGATTTGGAATTAAATTAAGGGATCGTGAGATTTGTTCAACTAGAGAATTTAATTAAAAATTTTCTTGAAAATTTAATTTGAAAAATCTAAGTGATTTTTGAGAAAATTAATTTTGATTAAGTAAAATGAAATTAATCAAATTAATTAAAATTAATATGACATTTTTGGAAATTAATTTTCAAGTCAGAAAATTTGCCTAATGGGTAATTGAACTTGAAAATTAGACCTAAGATTGAAATTTGGGCCCAAGAACCCAAAATCGAGACCTAAAAACTGATCGAACTGGACCTGGTATGTTAAACTAGGTCGATAGTCCAACCGATGGTAGGACCGGACTGGTCGAGTCTGTCAGAACGCCGGCACCCCCACGGCGCAACAAAAATTAATACATCCGGTGATCCAAACCATGGATCCATGTATGAGAAATGAATCGGGGTGAAATAAATTTTCGAAATAACCGAATCTTTAAACTGAATAGGCAGTGGCGCCTCGGCAATGAGTATTCTGTTCTACAATCGAACCAAGCCGCAACCTTTAGTGACTTCGACCTCTACACAATCCACCCAGTTGACAATGAACGGAAGAAATCCTCAAAACTGTTATTTTTGAAGAAGACTTTGCTTGACAGCTGCTAGACTCTTTAAGCAAAGGAAAAATGGGATTTTATATTTTTTAGGGTTTTTTTCCTTAAAAAAAACTCTCTCTCCTCCCTCTTATAATTGGTATATCTGTATATAATGAATCATAATTCATTAAATAAATTAAATAAATATAACAATGTTTTAAGCCGAAAATTATAATTACATTAATTATAATAATGATTTCGATAAACTATATTTATTTGAATTTATATACGAACCAAAATCATATAATATGTTCTCATTATGTGTACAACAACCTTGTGCATATAATATGTTCGATATTTGATTACCCAATTAAATTAATTCTACAATTAATTTAATTCATGTGACAACCAAACACAATACCAACTATATTTTATTCTGTTCATTTCAACCATAGGGTGTGACCTTGTAGGTTATTGTAACGTTAGTAGTAATACTAGAACGATTCTATTGTTACAAACAATGAGTGGCATCTAGCAATGCAACATTGCTACCTAAGTTACAAGAAACCTTGATTCGACATAACCTTTTTGCGATTAACCTTTCATGCATTAATCCTTAAGTCCTTTATCTCTGGGTTGGACACAAGTCATGGAATAGTCACACTTGCATAGCCCATCCATGTTCCTTGATATCTTGAGTAGACTATGATATACTAATAAGTACGACATCTCATATCAGCTTATTTGAGCATGGATATGCATTTCTAGTCTCACTCAATCAAGTGGCCTAAGATATTACTCCCATTATGTAGAAGGGACTTATCCTATATCGATCAACCATATCCCTCTACATAGATCATGGTATATCCAACATCAGCCTTTATGGAATAACCAGTTACGGTGTGCGTTTGACTATATAAAAATATACAACTCACGATGTTGGGATAATGATGATCTCAAGTCTGAGGATCATATACAGATTAATCACTATGAGTAATGTTGTGACAATTACATAATAATCTAAGAAACATACTCATAACGGGTCAATCCAATATGTTGTTCTTTAACATCCATATTCATGCATTGATTTTCACACTCCATATCAATGACAACTCTTTATCATCAATCAACTACATGTTAGTCTTAACGCATTAGTGTTGTCCTAGCCAACAATAATACTTGACTAATGACCCATTTTTAAGAATAATCATATTATTCTCAGGACATTATTATAAAACAGTTTATTTATACACACAGAAAAGAAACTGAAATAATAATGGTAACGCCTTATATTAATAAACATGATAAATCAAGTATGTTATTACAACCATCTCATGATTGATCTTTGGGCATACTCTAACAATCTCCCACTAGCACTAAGACCAATGACTCATATATCTAATACCAAGTGACTTAGTGTGACGATCATGCTTCTGTTTTGTCAGAGGCTTGGTCAGGGGATCAGCAATGTTATCATCTGTAGGTACTTTGCATATCTCTACATCCCCTCGATTGATAATCTCTTGAATAAGATGGTAGCACCTAAGTATATATTTGTATCGCTGGTGAGATCTAGGTTCTTTAGCTTGTACAATGGCTCCATTGTTATCACATCGGAGTTCTATAGCATCTAATATGCTAGGCACAACCCCTAGTTCAGTAATGAACTTCTTGATCCAAACTGCTTCCTTTGTTGCCTCACTGGCTGCAATATACTCGGCCTCTGTTGTAGAATTGGCTACTGTACTTTGCTTTGAACTCTTTCAGCTCACAGCACCACCATTAAGGCAAAACACAAAACCTAATTGTGATCGAGAATCGTCCTTGTCGGTTTGGAAGCTGGCATCTGTGTAACCTTTTACACTTAACTCTTCATCCCCTCCATATATTAGGAACGTATCCTTAGTCCTTCTTAAGTACATAAGGATATTCTTGACTGTGGTCTAGTGACCTTCACCAGAATCTACTTGGTACCTGCTCGTCATACTTAAGGCATATGAGACATCTAGACGGGTACATAACATGGCATACATGATAGATCCAATAGCGGAAGCGTATGGAATTTTACTCATGCGTTCTCTCTCTTGTGGAGTTGAAGGACACATTTCCTTCGAGAGTGAAATACCATGTCTCATAGGTAAGAATCCTCTCTTAGATTCCTCCATATTGAACATTTTCAGTACTTTATCTATGTATGTACTTTGGCTTAGACCTAGTAGTCGTCTTGATCTATCTCTATGGATCTTGACTCCTAAGATGTAAGTGGCTTCACCCAAGTCAATAGACTGCGAGGTAGGTATGTCATTTCCTATGATAAGTATGTCATCCACATACAGTACCAAGAATGTTATAGTGCTCCCACTAACTTTCTTGTAAACACATGGCTCATCTTCATTTTTGATAAAACCAAACTCTTTGATTGCATCGTTAAAACGAAGATTCCAACTTCGAGAAGCTTACTTTAATCCATAAATGGATCTTTGTAGCTTACATATCTTTCTAGCATCTTTTGGATTGACAAAACCTTCAGGTTGTGTCATGTACACATCCTCTTCAAGTTTCTCGTTAAGGAAAGTTGTTTTGACGTCCATCTGCCAGATTTCATAGTCATGAAATGCAGCTATGGTGAGCAAGATCCTGATGGATTTGAACATAGCTACAGGAGAAAAGGTTTCATCATAGTCAACACAATAAACTTGGCGAAAACCTTTAGCGACTAATCGCCCCTTGTATGTTTGTACATTCCCATCCATGTCGGTTTTCTTTTTGAAAACCCACTTGCACCCTATAGGTTTAACCCCTTCGGGTGGGTCAACCAAAGTCCATACTTAGTTTTCATACATGGAATCCATCTCAGATTTGATGGTCTCAAGCCATTTCTCAGAGTCTGGGCTCGTCACCGCTTCTTGATAAGTCCTAGGCTATCTTGATCTATAAGAAGAATGTCACCATGCGTTATAATGAGAAATCCATATCTCTCAGGTGCTTGGCGTTCTCTTAAAGATCTTCGCGGTGGTTGTGTTTCTACAGCAGTTACTTGTTCCTCAATTTCTTGTGGAATTTGCCATTGTTCTATCTCTGGTTCAGTAGTATTTTGAGATTCTCAAATTTCTTCAAGTTCAATCTTTCTCCCACTTCCTTTTCTAGAAACAAATTCTCTCTTTAGGAAGACACCAGTCCTAGCAACAAATATTTTGTTCTCAGAGGGATTGAAAAAATAATATCCTTTAGTTTCTTTCGGATACCCCACAAAAATACACCTTTCAGATTTGAGTTCAAGCTTAGCAGACGTCTGACGTTTAACATAGGCTTCGCAACCCCAAATTTTCCTAAAAGACATACTCGGACATTTCCCAGTCCATATCTCATATGGCATCTTCTGAACCGATTTAGATGGAACACGATTTGGTGTAAAAGCAGCTGTCTTAAGTGCATGTCCCCAAAAGGAAGTCAGTAGATCAACATGACTCATCATGGATCGAACCATGTCTAATAGAGTTCGATTTCTTCTCTCAGAGACTCTATTCCATTAAGGAGTACCAGGAGGAGTAAGTTGTGAGATAATCCTACATTCCTTCAAAAGATCATCAAACTCTAGGCTTAAATACTCTCCACCTCGATTAGATTGAAGTGTCTTGATAGTTTTGCCTAGTTGATTTTGTACTTCATTTTTTACTTCCTTGAACTTTTCAAGGGACTCAGACTTATGGCGCATGAGATAGGCATACCTATATCTACTGAAATCATCAGTAAAAGTAATGAAGTAGTGAAATCCCCCTCTAGCCTGTGTATTTATTGGTCCAGATACATCAGAACATATTAGGCCCAATAAATCACTAGCTCATTCACTTTTACCAGTAAAAGGAAATTTAGTCATTTTTCCCAATAAGCAAGATTCACATACTTCAATTTGTTCAAAAACAAATGAATCCAAGAGACCATCTTTATGGAGTTTGGATATGCGTTTCTCACTTATGTGGCCCAAACGACAATGCCATATATAAGTTTGATTTGAGTAATTTATTTTCGATCTTTTAGTATTTATGTTGTAAAAGGAATTCATTTGATCTAAAATATAGAGGCCATTAATCAATTGTACCGAACCATAGAAAACATTATTGAGATAAAAGGAACAACAATTATTCTTAATAATTATCTCAAAACCAACTTTGTCTAAACAAGAAATTGAAATAATGTTTTTAGTCAAACTGGGAACAAAATATCAATCCTCTAAACATAAATCAAGTCCACTAGGCAAAGATAAATTATATGTTCCCACGGCTAATGCAGCAACTTTTGCTCTATTTCCAACTCGTAGGTCCACATCTCCTCTAGCCAAAGTCCTACTCCTTTGTAGTCTCTGTACAGAGGTACAAATATGAAAACCACAACCAGTATCTAATACCCAAGAAGTAGTAGTCGATAAATTAATATCAATAACACAAATACCTGAAGTAGACGTTCTACTTCTTTTGGCCTTCTTGACTTCCTCAAGATAGATAGGGTAGTTCCGCTTCCAATGTCCAGTCACACCACAATGAAAGCAGTTTCCTTCCTTAGACACCCCACATTTAGGTTTCAATGTAGCCTTCCCTTTTCCAGGCTTGGGCCTACCTTTGCCCTTGGGTTTTGTTTGAACTTTGGCCTTTCCCTTGCCCTTGTTATTACGGACCATTAGTATGGGCTTGGGTCTAACCTTTTTCATGTTGCCTTCAGTAGTTCGTAACATACTGAGCAACTGTGGCTGTAGCTATCTGGCAACGATTGCAGAATAACATTCGTGGCCAACTCTTGGCTCAATGGAAACCCAAGCTTAGACAGGCTTTCAATATAGCCAATCATCTTAAGGACATGAGGTCCTACTGGGCTTCCTTCAGCCATCTTACATTGGAATAAGGACTTAGAGATATCAAACCTCTCTTACCGTGCTTGCCCCTGATAAAGTTCTTTTAGGTGCTCGATCATTTCATAAGCAACCATGTTCTCATGTTGCTTCTGAAGCTCAAGATTCATAGTGGTAAGCATAAGACATCCAACATCTACCATGTCATCAAGATGCTTCTTGTAAGCATTTTTATCAGCCCTCGAGGCATTAGCGGGTGGTTCATTAGGAAATGGTTGTTCAATGACATGTAATTTAAATTCTTGTTTGAGGACAATCCTCAAGTTATGGAACCAGTCAGGAAAATTCAAACCATTCAATTTGTCCTTATCAAGGAACGATCGCAATGAGAGTGTACTAGTGTTTGCAGCCATAATATATCTATAACAATAAAATATTTGTGTGTAAATTTACCAAGTTTATATCAATCATTAAAAGGACTTTATTAAATGATGTTCCCACAATTACAAAATTAATAACCCTCATGTATTAGCATCGGAAAGACTTTCTCGAAAAGTATTTCAAGTGGGTTAAGGATCCATATTTCACCTCCTCTTAAGTCAGCTTTGGCTTTACTTTCAAGATTATGGTTATTTAGGTAAGCAACACTTGCTAATTACATCATATGTAACTCCTAATGTTTGGTGAACAACTCTTGTTCTAATCATCTTATGATTTATCCAAATTACTTGCCTCTAGGTTTCTAATCCTATTAGAGTAACCTAGTTAAGTCATTAAGCAATTTTAATTAGCGAATATCACTTGTTTATTCTTCGTGTTTAACCAAGATAAATACTAGTACTTCGCTTTAGCAGAACCTACACAGTATTGATCGAGGCCTTAATGAGGGCAAAATTGGAAGGCTTTGTTGACTTAATATTTTAATTGAGGGATTTTATTAAGGTTTTTCCATCTCAGCAATTATGGTCTACTTTAGTCCATTTAGCCTTTTAATTGATCTCTTCAATTAATAAGGTTCATTATTATCAAATTTTAAATATATTAAAATTTGGCATGCTTTAGACATCCATAGCATCTCATACATGAATAAATAAAGCAATAAATAAATGCAATAGTTATAGCCCATAAACTAAGGTGGTGCAACCCAAGCCAATGGGAGAACCAAAAGGAAACCTAAAGGTGTAAGACGTTTCACAAGCTATCGGTCCACACTAGTTGACCCATCTTCCTTCTCGTCTAGCCCACAGCAACTCTTGCAAATTACAATATGTAGAAACTCGTTTTACATACGAGGGAGTAAGATGAGAAGAGAAATACAAGAGAATAGTAGTAAGGCACGACATGCATGCCATATTTATAAAATTACAACCTTTTAGCAAATGGGTCATCGGGCTATAACAATACATTTCAAACACCGTGCATATCAAAAATAGCATACATAATTAAACATTTTGTTAAGGTGAATTATAAAATATCCTTTCAACCTTTTATGGCCCACCAATTTAATTGAGTCGATTTATTCGATTTGGAATTAAATTAGGCAGTCGTGAGATTTGTTCAACTAGAGAATTTGATTAAAAATTTTCTTGAAAATTAATTTAAAAAATCTAAGTGATTTTTGAGAAAATTAATTTTGATTACGTAAAATGAAATTAATCAAATTAATCAAAATTAATATGATATTTTTGAAAATTAATTTTCAAGTCAGAAAATTTGCCTAATGGGTAATTGAACTTGAAAATTAGACCTAAGATTGAAAATTGAGCCCAAAACCCCAAAATCGAGACCTAAAAACTGATCGAACTGGACCTGGTATGTGAAACTGGGTCAATAGTCCAACCGGTGGTAGGACTAGACTGGTTGAGTCTGTCGGAACGCCGACACCCCCATGGTACAGGAATTAAATTAGGCAGTCGTGAGATTTGTTCAACTAGAGAATTTGATTAAAAATTTTCTTGAAAATTAATTTAAAAAATCTAAGTGATTTTTGAGAAAATTAATTTTGATTACGTAAAATGAAATTAATCAAATTAATCAAAATTAATATGATATTTTTGGAAATTAATTTTCAAGTCAGAAAATTTGCCTAATGGGTAATTGAACTTGAAAATTAGACCTAAGATTGAAAATTGAGCCCAAAAACCCAAAATCGAGACCTAAAAACTGATCGAACTGGACCTGGTATGTGAAACTGGGTCAATAGTCCAACCGGTGGTAGGACTAGGCTGGTCGAGTCTGTCGGAACGCCGACACCCCCATGGCGCAGGAAAAATTAATACATTCGGCGATCCAACCCATAGATCCATGTGTGAGGAACAAATCGGGGTGAAATAAGATTTTGAAATTACCGAAGCTTTAAACTGAATAGGCAGCGACGCCTCGACAACGAGTATTCTGTTCTAAAATCGAACCAAGCCGCAACCTTTAGTGACTCCGGCCTCTACGCAATCCACCCAGTTGACAATGAACGGAATAAATCCCCAAAACTATTATTTTTGAAGAAGACTTTGCTTGACGGCTGCTAGACTCTTTAAGCAAAGGAAAAACGGGATTTTATATTTTTTTAGGGTTTTTTTCCTTAAAAAAACTCTTTCTCCTCCCTCTTATAATTGGTATATCTTTATATAATGAATCATAATTCATTAAATAAATTAAATAAATATAACAATGTTTTAAACCGAAAATTATAATTACATTAATTATAATAATGATTTCGGTAAACTATATTTATTTGAATTTATATACGAACCAAAATCATATAATATGTTCTCATTATGTGTACAACAACCTTGTACATATAATATGTTCAATATTTGATTACCCAATTAAATTAATTCTACAATTAATTTAACTCATGTGACAACCAAACACAATACCAACTATATTTTGTTCCGTTCATTTCAACCATAGGGTGTGATTCTGTAGGTTCTTGTAATGTTAGTTGTAATACTAGAACGATTCTAATGTTACAAACAATGAGTGGTATCTAGCAATGCATCATTGTTACCCAAGTTACAAGAAATCATGATTCGACATAACCTTTTTGTGATTAACCTTTCATGCATTAATCCTTAAGTCCTTTATCTCTGGGTTGGACACAATTTATGGAATAGTCATACTTGCATAGTCCATCTCATGTTCCTTGATATCTTGAGTAGACTATGATATACAAATAAGTACAACATCTCATATCAGCTTATTTGAGCATGGATATGCATTTCTAGTCTCACTCAATCAAGTGGCCTAAGATATTACTCCCATTATGTAGAAGGGACTTATCCTATATCGATAAACCAATCCCTCTACATAGATCTTGGTATATCCAACATCAGCCTTTATAGAACAACCAGTTACGGTGTACGTTTGACTGTATCAAAATATACAACTCACGATGTTGGGATAATGATGATCTCAAGTCTGAGGATCATATACATATTAATCACTATGAGTAATGTTGTGACAATTACATAATAATCCAAGAAACATACTCATAACGGGTCAGTCCAATATGTTGTTCTCTAACATACATATTCATGCATTGATTTTCTCACTCCATATCAATGACAACTCTTTATCATCAATCAACTACATGTTAGTCTTAACGCATTATTGTTGTCCTAGCCAACAACAATACTTGACTAAGGACCCATTTTTAAGAATAATCATATTATTCTCAGGACATTATTATAAAACAGTTTATCTATACACACAGAAAAGAAACTGAAATACTAATGGTAACGCCTTATATGAATAAACATGATAAACCAAGTATGTTATTACAACCATCTCATGATTGATCTTTGGGCATACTTTAACAGAGTCGTCACTAGCCTGGACTGGACGGAATCGACTCAGGGTGTCATGAGAGTGTCGCACCTACGATGACACCATCAGAGACAACGGTGCCGACGGCGGTAGTGATGACATTCCAGTGATTGGCGGATGGTCCTTCGGCAGTTGAGTAGTGGAGGAATCACTCCTACTGGACTCTATCGAATAATTTGATTTCAAGTTAATTATTCTAAAAATAATATTATTTTAATAAATTTAATATTATATTTAATTTAATACTTATCTTGATAGTATTTTATTAATTTAATATTAAAGTGATTATCCTAATAATAATTTAAATTTAATATTTATCTTATAGATAAATACTCTATTAATTTAATAGATTTAATATTAAATTTAATCTAATATTTATATTGACAAGTATTATATTAATTTAATATTAAAGTGATTAAGTTTAACCATAGTTGAACTCTCTGAACTCTTTCTATATAAAGAGAGCCTTAGGTCATTATTTTTCACACTTGAATTCAAGAGAAAGTTGTAAAGAGAAAATTCTCTAAAGAAATTATTTCAAAAAAATTCTACAGATATTTTTCTTATTTACAACTTGACCCCCAAGTTTAGAGAAATTGCAATATTGCAAAATTACCATATTGGTAATTTTGTGGAATTTTTTTTATTCGAAGCGAGCCTACGCTTGACAGACGTAAGCTTAAGGATAGCAGAGAAGACTACTTGGTGGAAGCGTTCATCTTAGACAAATCGAAATGTATGATTTTGATTAAGTATTTATTACTTTAGATATCACGACCAATTTCTTATTTTTGGAAAAATTTTAAAACCTTGGTTTTTCTCTTAAACTTATTTTTCGTTGCATTTTTCAAACCCGATTTTTCAATAATTGGTATCATGAGCTAGGTTGTTCTCATCTATAAGTATAAACAGATAATCAAAATAAAATTTTCTTCTTCTTGAATGATTCAATTACATAGAAAGTCACATTATTTAGATCTTATGCATCTTTTGAGTTATATATAGGAATGAATGCGATATTATATATTTTTTATATAATTTTAATTTTTGTCAAGGTTGTGGTTCTTAAGAAATAAATCGTGGACTATCATCTCCACGCATGATTTTTTTTAATTTATAGAATTCTTGTGAGCTAGAAATAGACATATGACTTAAATGTAATTTTTCCAAAAGGAATCTATAATGAGGAGAAGATGAAACAATGGCGGTTGGAATGCCTTATGGTGAAAAACTGTGTGATTTTTATTTTTTTCATTTATTTTTCTGAAATAGAACCATGGAAACCTTGGCTAACGATTTTATTTTAATTACTCATCTCATTATATAATTTTTTGTTTTATAATTGTTTATAATATTTATATTATGTTATATTATAAGTTTGATATATGTATGTACGAGATGACCTATAGTTGATCGATTAAAAAAATAAGAAGTGTGGTAATAAGAATATAAATGTGTTATATTGTTCTATTCACTTCTTTAAGTTATTCGATTGCTGTAAAAAAATGTGGTAATAAGAAGGTGCATGTCTAGGATTGGCTCTGGCAAGGAAAGAAAACCGGTGGAGAATAAAATTTGTTTGTTTTTATGATTGATTTATTCTTGTGAATAAATGACTGTGGATATTATAAAATTGCTATAGCATGCCATGCATTTATTGAAAACATGACATATAGATTAGGTAAGAATGCCACTAGAACTATTGTATGATCATTCTTAAAATCTGGGATAAAAACCTTTCATATTTTCAAAATATTGAGTGGGAGAAGGTCCTTGAACAAAACCTATGACCTCCATTGATGGTTCCTAAGTGATAGCATGATAAAGTTTTGAGTCGGTTCCTATCCTGGCTACACCCCAAGGTAAACTTTATCATGTGTGTTCACTGGATCATATTTCCTTTTAACGACAACTAGTCATACATGAATCTCAGTGAGATTGTCAAATTAAGTAAAATGTAAAAGTTGAAAATTAAATTTATTATTATACATTATATATAAATTATTAAAATAAATATTTTAATGAAAGGATTGTTTTGTTTGTTGATAATACGTTGCGATCAATTTACTCGATTTACATTTAGAGAAATTAAAATACAATTTAAAATATAGTACAAAGGATTTTCACCTTTTGTTTTTAAAAACAAATAAAAGAATATAAGTGTTGACGTTTTCTTATAAATACTTATCTACGTACGCATATAGCTGTTGACATTTGCTCTAAAAAATTTCTATGCTGAACTGCTTGTCATTTTGTTTGACCATATTTTTTCTTTTGGAATTCACTGGATCAAATTTTCTTTTAACAACAACTAGTCATACATTAATCTCAGTGAAATTGTCCCAAGATGACTAACAAATGAAAGCATGCTCATGATGGGTGTTGTGTCAATGATTACACGCTTAAGATCTTCTTTTTTTAAATAGTTTCCCAAGAAACGATGTAACACCCCAAATTTTGGGCCTAGAAGAAATAGGTTTTGAACAATGGAACAGTTAGGAGATTGCACATAAATATTTAGTTGTGCAAGGAAGTGACATAAATGAATGTTTGTTCTAGTGGTTAAGTGATTTAGGAGTGTTTAGAGGCTTATGCAAAATTTTTATTTTAAGTGGATAAAATCCTTGGATCTAGATATTAGGTTCTTAAATTATTGTGGTTAAAATATGATACAAAGGACTTGTTGGTCTAGTGGTAAGGGGCGTGTAGAGTGTACATGGGGTCTAAGGTTCGAGTCGTGGCGCATCAAAAAGGGAGTATTTATTTTGTTGCCTATTTCGTGTGGGTGGTAGAGTTGGATTGAAATACTGCTAAATGGAGTTTGAACTGGTCATAGAGAGAATTGATGAGGGATATTTGGAGAGATTTGAGGAGAGAATATTGGGATTTGGGGAGGTTGTTGTTGTGGAGAGATAATAGTAGAAAATTAAGGGATAGGAAGAGGATGGAGAGTGTGTAGCCGAATTGGAGGAGGGATTTTTGGGATTTGGGGTTGTTGCCGATTTGGTAAGAGTTAGAATTCGGGTTTCATTCCTTTTCTTTCAACCTTGGCCGAATACAGCTTCTCTCCTCCCTCACCATTTTTCTTTTCAGTTTTCTCTCCTAGTCAATTATCCCTTCTTCTCTTTTTTAAACTCTGGTGAATAGCTTTCGGATTTAGCAAGGGCTCGTTGATCAATTGGGAGCGCACAGTTTTTCTCTTCCTCTCCCTCAAGTGCTCTCCATTAGCCGAATACTGATATATTAATCCCGATTCTCTGTTCTTTGTACACTACATCTCTGATCTGTAATCTGTTTTATCATTGTTGGTAAGTGGTTGTGGAATGATAATGAGTCATCTGTTACTTTTTGAGAAACAGTATTGAGTGGTAAGTGGGGTGCAATTGAGATGGTTTGTCAAGTATGAGTCTAATATAAAGATGGTGACTTTTTTGTAGGTGGTGGTCGAGGTTGATTGGCACATTGCCTGGGAACCAAGGGTGTGATGATCATTGATTTTTGGAATAAGAGTGTTCAAAACAAAGGGAATCTGCAAATAGCATCAAGTGTGTAAACACCCCACTGTAACTGTAGAACGGCAAAAGCCAAAAAGTCGAAAATACGGCGTTTGAGACCACACGAGCGTGCGATTGCTCGTGTGGTAAGCCAAACCCACGAATCATGGGCGGTAGACTGTGGAGGCCTCATGAGCATTTTCATGGGCTTAGGCCGTAATGGGCCACATTGGGCCAAAATGGGTCATGTGGGCTCAATGGGCTCATGGGCCCCACACGGATGAAATCCACATTTTGTGGAAAATACTGGACTGGGCTATGTAGATCTCATAGCCGTGGCAAAATCTGGGCTGAACGGGCCGCACGAGCGTGTGGGCCCACTTGGGCCGAGTAATGGGTCTTGGGCCCATTTACAGTGTTATGACCATTTAGGTTATCTGAGTCGCCCGAGGTGACTGAGAACCTTTTGAGAGGTCGATATCTGCATCGAGTCCCTAAAATAGGGTAAAATGATCGAAATACCCCGTAGGATAAAATGACTAAAATACCCTTATAGGGTAAAATGACTGAAATACCCTCATTGGGTAAAATGACTAAAATACCCTTATAGGGTAAAATGATCGAAATACCCCCATAGGGTAAAATGACCAAAATACCCCATAGGGTAAAATGACCGAAATACCCCCATAGGGTAAAATGACCAAAATACCCCATAGGATAAAATGACCGAAATACCCTATAGGGTAAAATAACTGTTATACCCCTAGGAGATGAAATGATTGTTATGGCCTTATGTTATGTATGATTGATTTGGTCTATGATATGTATGACTATGATTGAGCATGACATTTTGCATACACGTATGATATTATGTCACGATATATTGCATGGGGTGGGTTGTTATATTTGGAGGAAGTGTACCGTACTGATAAGGTTGCACGGGTCGCCCAAGATGACTGTGGACCTACTGATGGCTATATGTCGTTTAATTTGCTGGCAGTTTTGTTGCAATACTATTTAGTGCCGCAACTGGTGCTAATCTGGGTGTGTTTGGCTAGGTGGGTCGATTTTATCCCCACATGGTGTTTTTGGCGGGACGAAGTGGTTTGTAGAGGCTGGATTGGGTAGGATTTCTAACTGCATATCTGCACTGATTAATGATTTTGTATTGTTACTGCATCGATTAATGATATTACATACTGTTCACTGCATGACTGATATATGTTACTGTTATGGGCCAAGGCCCCATTGATACTATTACTAAAATTGGGCAAAGGCCCTACTAATTACTGGCATTGTAATGGGCTCAAGCCCAATCATTTATTGTTATGGGAAAGGGCTTAGGCCCACACTGAACTGGATTGTTACTATAACGGGATCAGGCCCAAACTACATTTATCTACTATTTAATTGACTGTTCGCTTGTTAGGGGATTACACACTAAGTTTTCATAAACTCACCCCTCTGTTTAACTGTACAGGTAATCCCAGTTATAGGTGGGTCAATGCTGCGAGGGACTCGATGATGGCCACACAACCGCATCAACTTTCGTTTTTAGCCTTTGATTTATAAGTAACTGAATTTGGGTATTTTTATGTAAAAAGGCCTCTTTAAAGTTATAAACTTTAAATTGGGGTTTTTATTTATTTAGTTTGATATGAACTGCTAGTTGTAGAAAAAGACGGGTTTTCAAAAGGTAATTGTTTTCAAAGACACCACGTTTTCGTAACATTTCCAAAAAAAAACTTCCGCAATAAATGAGATTTTGGAAAATTTATAACGTTTTAAAATTAATTAGCTTTTAATGATTCACGCTTGGAAATGAACAACCCATTTTGGAATCACAGTTTAATAACAAAATGATTAATTGATTTTAAAGATTTCAACGACAACAAGTTTTACGCTAAACACCTCAATGTGACACCGCCAGATTCAGCCATAACTCCTGGGCCGGGTTTGGGGTGTTACAAACGATATTTAAGCTAGAGATGATGGCCAAACGTTAAATGATCATTGGCTCGTGTGGAGTCTTGAGAATTAAGATTCATGAACTGATTGGATGTAATCCATGTTCTTGCTAGTTAATCATGGGACCCCAAGGCGACATGATTGTTGAGTGTGAGAATGATCGTAGCAATGGAAAAATATTTTTCAAGGTTTTAATACAAGATGAATGCATTATATTACATTCTTGATATGTTGCTTAAATGAAAACATTTGCTTGATACAAAGATAGTAATTAGTGAATCTTTTTTGTTTTTCAGTTCAAATATGTCTCCTACTCCTCTTATTAGCATTCTTACTTAGAATAAATTGAATGGGGATAACTTTTGAGAATGGAGACGGAACTTACTCATAGTTCTCAGCTGTGAGAAACACAAATTCGTCTTTGGCAAACCGTGCCCGCTTGAAGCTCAACCCAAAATGAGAAATCATTGAAGAGATTCTAACTTGATTGCTCGATGTTATATTTTAGTAAGCATGAGTAGTATGATGCAAAACCAACAGGAGAATTTTCGTACAAATAAATAAATCATGAAAATTTTGGATGATTTACTCGAAAGCCAAGTTGCATTAGCTCGACAATCTACTATTACAAATTTGATGAACTCTTAACAGAAACCCAACACTCCGGTCAAAGACTATAAGCTTAAGTTTTTAGGATTCTTTGCGGAAGTAGAGGATAATGGGGTTGAAATATATGTGAACACTCAAACTGAAATATTGTTCAAATCATTAATAAAGGAGTTAGCTAGCTTTAGGGTTGCTTACAACTTGAGAAACAAGGGGCTTACCTTAACTCAGCTCATGAAGGATGTAACAACCCATACTCTGTCCAGTCACTGGGCCTGAGCTATAAGGTACTACAAGAGAATACAAATCATTTTATTACTTTTCATAGTCCAAATATCAATTTAAAATCAATTTATTTATATCTAATTCAATACAACATGCAATTCAATCAATTTTGGGTTTACATCGAGCTTAAGAAAGCTTAAAACCAACCCGATATCAATCAGGAATCAAATTACAATAAAAATAAAAAGATAGAAAAATTGTACAAACAAGTGTCACACGACTGTGTCTATAACACCCTTCACTCGTCTCCATAACTGGATTAGGGGTTATGGACTACTATAATAATTAACAAGACACAAATAAGCAATCTTAATTCAAAATTCGCTTAAAAACATTGTTAGAATGTAAACATCCTACATTCATGCTATTCATACAAATACGAACTTAAATTGGGCTTTAAGATTACAAAGGGTTAGACTCGAGCATGGAAAATGACCGAATTATAAAATTTTCAAAACATGAATAAAGTATCAATATATTTGAAATAGGTATCGATATTTTTATGTTTGGTATTGATACCAAATTAAATATCGAAACCAATTTGACATTCTGCCAAATTTGGAAATTTTGGTTTAAGACATTTAATCGATACCTTTTTAGAGGTATCGATATTGGTAAAAATTTATCGATACTTAATAAAAAGCACCGATACCAAATTGGCATTGTGTCAAATTTTAAACTATTCAATTGATTTGGTATTGATACATTGATCCAAACTATCGATACTTTTCTCAATGATGACAAAAATCATAAGTTGAAAGGTTCAATTCATGCTCAAACCACATCCCCCTTTTACAATACATACTTGCAAATATCACACCTTAAAACACAAGCATCTGAAACATTATGATCTCGTATGCAACAAATATAACATTAATCAATCCATAACTTACTCAAACATACCAAAACATAACAAAACATACCATTTCCTAGATCTAACCAAAATGTCATAGGGCACCATCACAAACAACAATCTAAACTAGAATTTAATTTTATTTCTAACCAAGTTCAAGCATAAGAAAAAAAATTATGTAAAGTAACAATTTGACATAATTTCCTACACCAAAAAATGTTCATAAACAAAATCACATCCATTAAATCATTTGCTAACAAGATAATCAATGAAAGTAACATTTCATGACATTCAAATCTCACATTCAATCCATATTACCACAACATCCAACCAAGCCATCACTAATTATTATTTCTATCACAAGTCACATATACCAACATTTCATATCATTCCATCTCATGCCATTCATAATCCACACTCAAGTTTTCATGCACAAACCATTAACGTCCTTACCATTTATCCATAAACCCATATACATAACTTGAACTAACACAAAACATATATGCTTTCATAAACACATATGTACATATTTCAAACACTCCTATTACATGCCACAAAACCAATTATACTAGTTTCAAAGTCTACCAAAATGAAGTTGGATAATGTGATCTCCAACTTGATCCGATTGCCCAATTCCACAAAACAAAATTTACAAGAAAACAGGAAATATGACACGTGTAAGCTTCGAAGAGCTTAGTAAGTTCATAGGTATAACTTACCTTGTAAACATAGTTTAATGTTTACCAAATTCATTAACTAGCATAAGTCATATCAACCAAAACCATTCAATAGGTGAGTTCTATATATACGAGTTATTTAATTGTTTCAACAATACAATATCACTCAATACCAAGTCATGATATAATATCGAAAAACACGAGCATATCACAAGTAATTCAACAAGAAATTTTTACAAGGTATCGAATAAAAATTATTCTGATATTAAACCATCAAGATCCAACCCGATGAACTATATGAACGGATACAGTTACGTGGCTAGCCACCCAAAACACACTAGAATGCTTGACCGAGCCAAACCAACCAAGAACACGCCTGTGCACCAAGTGCCTAGCCCGTAGGCTAACATCCCTCCCATAGGCTTTACATCCACCCCTAGAAACACCCAAGATTCACTGTAAACATAATTCGGTAATCCACAACAAATACTGGACTCTAGTATATTCAATGTAAAATAAACAAGCCAAGAACCATCATCTCATCACAACTAAATCTTATACAACACTCAAAAAGACATATTGGCAGGCCAATTGTATCCTATCCTATGTTCATTCTGGCTCGATACAAGTAATCGTATAACATTTTACAATTCAATTCACTTTCTCACATTGTACCAATTTCTAACAATTCAAATACATATATATACATATATATATTAACATGCCACAATTCAGAAATCAATATAATATTACCAGTTATACCAAATTAAACTGTATGAACTTACAGTGGTTAAACAACAGAAATGATAATATCAGGTACAAGTTAGTAATTTTCTCTTTTCCATGATTATCTACCGGTTCTTGAACTAAACATTAATTTTATTTCAATTATTAGTTCAAGATACTTAATAACATTCAATTTGATGTACATAAATTTCTATTAACATTTTTCAAAATTTTCCTAAATTTTTACACTTAGTTCAATTTAATTCCTAAAATTGAAACAAGCTTAATTTCAAAATTAATCCCTAACCCATAGTTTCGAATTCATTTCCATCCTTAATCAGCCCTCTAATTCTAAAATCTTACAAGAAAACCAAGAAAAGTTAAAGATTTTATCAATTTAGCACTTAAACTCAAAACTATTCAAAATTACTTTACAAAATAGTTTAAATCCATCAGCAAGCTTTAAACTCAAGCATAAACATGAAGAAAAGGTTAAGAACATCAATGTCAAGTTTTTAAAACTTCGACAGTTTCATAAAATAGTATTTGGGCTAGCTAGATTAATCTACAACGATATCAAAAATATAAAATTTACAGTAAACAAGTGAGAATTTAGCTTACATGCAAGGGACTTAGCTTAGCCAAAGCTTCCAAGGTTTAGAAATGGTTTTTTCGGTGAAGTATGAGAGAAATGAGGAAGATGATACATTTTATTATTTTAATTACTTTAATTTATTAAATTAAAACATATATATTATAATATAAGGTAATGTATAATCAAACATTAACATAAATATGACTAAATTTTCATATTAGACTATTTAAATATGCCTTTATATTCAATTTGCACTTTTAAACTCATAGCGATTGACTGTTGCAGTTTTTACAATTTAGTCCTTTTTCTTTAATTAACTATCAAATCACTAAAATTTCTAGACCAAACTTCAATACACCTGTATAGTAACTTCGTAAATATTTAATAAAAATATTGATAGGCTCGGTTTATAGAAACTAGATCCCAATACTTTATTTTCCAAAACCACTTGACTTTAGGGACAAACCACTTGTATTTATGTTCAATTTGCAAAAATTATCAGATAAAAATTAAATATAATACTATATTTGACACTCAAATATTAAATAACAATATTTATGGACTCACTCATTGGATTTTTTTATCCCAAAACTACTGTTTTTGACACCACTGAAAACGGGTTGTTACAACTCTCCCCTCATTAGGAAATTTCATCACTGAAATTTTTACATGTGAAAAGGTTTGTCTATTGTGACTTCATTGATTCCTCAGTTTCCCACGTAGCTTCTTCAATACCATGCTGATGCCACAAAACTTTTACTAACAGTACTGATTTTTTTCCTGAACCCGAGTCAAACCTCAAAAATATGCCAACGAGACTCGGACTTGGAAGTTAGGAAAATTGCTCGAATGGGAAGGACCATCTTGAAAAGGATCTAAATGGATGGAACCTCGAACTGTAGTAATTACAATATAAGAAACTGTAGCTTTATTAAAACTCCGACCCGCTTAACTCGCAAGTTACTAGAACCTTGGTATAGTGAAGTTGCCACACTCCGTGATAGGAAACGAAGCGATAAGACAATTTGAACGCAACAAACTTGAAAAGTTTGATAAGTACAATAGTTCAATGAAGAATTGAGAGAGAAATATCTCACAAATAAGTTTTGTATTAAATATGGCCTAACCTTTAAATGTTTACAAAACAACCATTTATAGGAAAATAGAAAAGAAGATGAATGACCAACATTTGGCCATTAATATAGTTCATGTACACAAATCGTACAATGAACCGAATGATTCGTGAACTCCCTTAAATGCATATAAATGGTTGTTCACTCCCCTTTGATGGTCCATGGACGTTCATCCCTTATATTGGCATGTATTTGGAGTTCATGCACCTCATTGAATGATATTCATGCATGAACTTTAACTTGAAGAGTCACATTTTTCCTTCCTTTGTTGTGCATGAATTCTTAGCATATAAGAAAGCTTCAAGTTCCTTGTATGATCACCAAAATTCTCCCTTCATCTCCTTTGGCCAAACATGCATTTGCATGGTTCATGTATTCTCATGAATAGGCGCATTAATGGCATGCATGTTCATGAACTTGTTGCATACATCTTGTAGATTCGTCCTCCCTGATGTGCATGCCTGTTACCATTCATTGTGCCACATTTTTAAAGACTCATCCCCCTTGTTTTTCATGCATGTGGCCATGCATGTATAAAATATATTCGATCATATTAATCTCCCCTTCAAGCCTCCATCCATGCATATTGCACATGCCTTTAATTAGACCAGACATTAAGTACATACATCCTTGTATTTGATGCTCCATATGAACGGTCACATGAACCCAAAGTAGTTGCATGTATTTGAAAATTCTTTGAACATTCTTTATGCATGCATTCGACTCTAAAGAAGGTACATGAGAAGCCTTGAAGTGACAAGTTGAATAGCCTCTTACAAACACATATAAATAGGAATTAGAACATTGCAAATAATCACACTCATGAATTCGGCAAAGACTCAACCAATTCACTTAAGCTAAAACTAGACTCTTAACATGACAAGTGACTTACACAAATAACAAACACACTTGACACAAACTTAACATCATGATAAAGTGGCTTTCACTCATATGACAATAATAATAAACATACTTATTAACTTGAAAACACAATGACATATGAAACACTTAATTAAAACACAAGATAAAATATGTGAATTAAACTAAAATGCAAACTTATTAAATTTAAATAAAAAGCTTGAAAAGATTAAAAGTCTTAAAGTAGTCGATTGGTTGAATTAGGCCCATCAAAAAATTCATCCAACACTTGGACTAGACTAGTTATCATAAGCTTTGGGCTCGACCCAATTTTGAATGATAAGTTTCATTTTGCACTTGGGCCATTCACGTTTGGGCCAATCTCGACATCTTCGAGCTGCATCATTACATGATGTAACTAGAATCACATCAAGTTCCCGTTTATTCTAAAGTTTTTTTGCCTCTTAAGTTAAAATCGCTATTAGTTTCTCTGAATAAGACAGACCAGGCTGTAATTCAATTTCGCTAGAAGAAATCACATGTGAGGTATCTAATCTATATCGTCTCAACATCAAAATATGAAAAATGTTGTGGATATTTTCGAGTTCAAAAGGTAAAGCCAATTTATAAACTGTAGGACCGATTCTTTCAACAGTTTCATACGGCCCGATAAACTTCAGAATAAGTGTAACACCCCTAACCCACATCCGTCACTAAAATAGGGTTTCAAAGCATTACCGAAGCTTACCGATCAAACAGACATAAATTCAAACATTGATATCATATAATATTCAAGTCAAAAATCAATTAAATTCATACATAATGTCCCTTATTTGAGCCATCGAGACCCAAAATATGTGTTAGAAACAATTCGAGACTAATTCAGAAACTCAGAGCGTTTTTCAAAAAATATTAAAAATTTTCAAAGCTGCAGGATTCACACGACTGTGTGGCCAGGCCGTGTGACTTACATGGCCAATAGACACGTCCATGTCTTAGACCGTGTGGGCATTCGAAATAGGGACACACGGCCGTGTCCCAGCCCGTGTCTACACCCGTGTAACTCTTTGACTTGGGTCACACGACCAAACCACACGCCTATGTGCTAGACCGTGTGCCCTTTCGAAATGGCCTCGCATGCTCGTGTGCTAGCGTGTGTCTCACACGGCCCAGTCACACGCCCGTGTGTTTGGCCGTGTGGACTCAAAATGTACCTTAAACAACAAGTTTACCATTCCCTGCAAGCTTGGACAATAAGAAACTAAAAAATCATTCATTTAACCAATTCAAAACACAATCAAACACCTCCAAATAATATCAAAATAACCAATGTACCCTTATCGGTACCACAATTATATCATCAAAACATATCGTCAAAACATCATTTAAATCCAATTTATAAACATGCCAAAATTTGTCAATTTAGCCTATCTCATATATATACTTAAAACATTAACTTAAATTCACAAGCACATACTAAGCTTTTATTCCATTTACCATACTATACTATAGCTTCAAACACAAGCACATGTTATATATATATTAAGCCAACATTATACTTAAAACCTCATATACATTTCATCCACAAAATAACTAACATTTAGACACCCTAGGTACATGCCGACACAAAAGGAAAAGCATCACCACGTTTGAGTTCAGGGTCGTTGTTGGATGCTGAATCAGCGATCAAAATTAAGTACCTAACCTGCGCACGGAAAAAAAAAACCGTACGTTGAGTAAAAATCAATGGTATTTCTATAATCCGAATATTAAAAGATAAGAAATTACAAATATACAATTGAAATATAAACACATATTAGTATTTAAATATTACAACAACCATATCATATTTCATTTAAATCACAAAAATCTCAATTCTCATACTTGCTATATAAATAGCTTTTCAATATTTATTTCACATTTCATTATACAATTGCATTGTCCATTCCTTATTCATTTCATGAGTATATAACTCATATATTCCATATATTTGCAACATATTTCACATTCTATTTCACATACCATGCCATTTCAATATCAATTATAAAACTTTATTATTCATTTACCCCTATTAACACAACTCGAACTCGGACGGACACACGGATCCAACCAAAACACACCAGTTTGGCACCCAGTGCCTCATCGGATAATTCGAAGTAATAAATTGACACACATTGTCTCATCGGCTAAACCGAAGTAAATTGGCACCCAGTGCCTCATCGAATTAATTTGAAGTAGTAAATTGACACCTAGTGTCTCATTGACTCGAAGTCGAAGAAATCCCTAAACTCTTCCAATCCTATGGCATGCCATCTATATCCGACTCAACCGATACAGTTAATAGGGTTTAATTTCACAATTCAAAAACAATCAATATCCAATATCAATTTTTCATATAATCACATATATATATATATATAAATTCAATTTAATATCAAAATGCCAAATACTTACCTCAATCACTTACCATAAACATTTAATCAAAATACAACAATTAATAACCAAGTTCGGATTATAGAAATACAAACCAGAAATTTTGAGCTATTCCTCGTTGACTTTATCTTTTCCATTTTTAGTCAAAGATTCCGGTACGACTTTAGCTACGAAATTAAAAAAAATTAAAATTCATCTATACAATACAATACAATTCAATCTCATATTTGATATTTCAATTTTTACTCAATATTTGCCTAAATTCTGATTTAGTCCCTAAACCGAGACTAACTTTTATTCTTCACATTTAATTCTTTATTTTCATGCAAATTCCACTTTAGACTAAATTTAACTCGCTATTTTCACTCAAATTCCTAAATTTTGAATTTTTCACAATTTAGTCCCTATTACTCAAAATTTACAATTTATTCTACAATTTAATCCTTTTTCATTTCTAACTTAAAAATCTATCAATTTAATCCCTAATACAAGAATTATTCAACATAGACAACACTTAAAAAACTCAATAATTTCTAAAATTTTGGCATGGGTCAAGTAGTATTTAACATCGGGATTCCAAAAACATAAAAATTACAAGAAAAATAGACTAAATTGACTAAACAATTGAACTTCGAATAATTGAAATCGCTAGCTTTGTGTCTTTCTCCTTCCTTCTTTCTTTTTTTTTCCTTTTTTCCTTCTTTCCTTTCTATTTTCGTCTTTAGCTTGGCTTTTTTTTATTCATTCATTCATTACTTTTGTTTTATATAATATATACAAATACTTAATACTTAAGGTTTTTATATTATAATATATATTTTACATTCACAAAAAAAGCTACCTTATGCCGCCTCATAAAGAAACAATGGCATAATTACTTCTTTAGTCCCTTTATTTTTTCTTTAATCTATAATTCAACTTTCACCCTATATGCAATTTAGTCCTTATACCTAATCACTCTTAATTCATGTAAATTCTCCTAACCAAAATCTATTTAAATACTCAACTAACTTTGTAAATATTTACGAGTTTGATTTACGAAAACGGAGTCTTGAAAATGCACCTTCTGACACCTGTGACTATCGGGTCGTTAGCCTAAGTTTACCTTCTCTGCCGAATCACAACACTTTTTTTCCATAGTGAAACTTTTAAAAACACTCAGCCTCTAACAAAAAATTTTATATCTTTTCTTTTCAAGTCTAAGTATGATTTCTAACGATAAGATGCAACTTTCAAGATATTTCGAATAACACAGACTTTATGTTTAGTTTCTTGAATCAAGTCTGTCTCAACTAACTTGTTTTTGCTCAATTCTGACCAGTGTAACAGAGTTCTACATTTCCGTCAATATAAAGCCTCAAACGATTTCATTTTAATGCTAGATTGATATTTGTTATTATAAGCAAATTCAACCAACTGCAAATATTTTTTCCCAGCAATCTTCACACTCAATGATGCAACATCGTAACATATTCTCTAGAATCTGTATTGCCCGTTCTGACTGTCTGTTTGTCTACGGATGAAATGCTATATTGAAGTGAGTTTAGTACTCAGATCATCGTGAAGTTTACCCTAAAATCTAGAGGTGAATCTCGGGTCTCGATCAGAAATAATAGCCAAAGGCACTCCAAGTAATTTGACAATCTCAGACACATACAATTTAACTAGTTTTTTGAAAGTATAATCTGTTCTGATTGAAATAAAATGAACCAATTTCTGCAGTCTTTCACCAACAACCCAGATCAAATCTTTCTTTCTCAATGTCAAAGGTAGTCTAGATATGAAATCCATAGTGAATCACTCCCATTTCCGTTTAGGAATCATAACAGGCTGTACCAACCTAGACGATACCTGATGCTCAGCTTTCACCTATTGGCAAACCAGATATTTAGCTAAAAATTCAAAAATTTCCCATTTCATTCCCGGCCACCAGTACATCTACTTTAAATCACAAAACATTTTAGTAGTACTGGATGAATTGAATACGTACTAATGTGAGCCTCTGATGATATATCTCATTTTAATTCCAAATTATTCGAGACACATAATATATCACAACATACCATCGACACCAAAACTGAATTCTCTAGACTGATAAATTTGAATCTGTTCTCATTTAGCTAGCAGCTTCGGGTCATCATTTTGCAACTCTCGAATCCTCTGAAGAAACAATGGCCTAGCTTTCAATTATTCTAAAATAGAACCGTCAAGATTCAAAATCAACTAACCGTTTAACGTTCTCGGGCAAAAAGTTATTTCTAACTTAACACATCAGCTACAATGTTAGCTTTTCATAGGTGATAATTAATTACTAAATCATAGTCTTTTAGTAGTTCGAGCCATCATCGTTGTCTTGGATTCAGTTCTTTTTAAGTCATCAAATATTTCAGGCTTTTATGATCGGTATATACGTGACATTTTTCACCGTACAAATAATATCGCCAAATCTTCAAAGCGAAAACAAACACATTCAATTCCGAATCGTGAGTCGGGTAATTCCTCTTGTATGGCTTTAGCTATCGAAAACCATAAGCTATAACCTTTCTATCTTGCATCAATGCACAACCTAACCCACTGAGCGACTCATCACTGTAAACAACATATTCTTTCTCAGATTCAGGCTGAGTCAATACAGGAGATTCTATCATTAAAGATTTCAACTAATGAAAGCTCTTTTGGCAGCTATCTGACCACACAAACTCTTTTTTTTTTCGATCCAAGTATTGTTTACTACCATACATCCTTTTTAACTCAGATCTAAAGAAATCCCAACTTACTCTATCACTGGGTACCACCGTTTTCAAAGTCAACCACTAGTGATAAGCCTCATTTTAAGCAAAAATACGACACATCTAAGATAATCATCAGGGGAACAGGTTATTTCGTCGAAAGCTCGTTGTCTGTTTTCTAGCCAATACTTAGCCCTAGCTGGATCATCATCAATTTTACCTTTTAACTTTTCTAGACCATAGTTTCTAATTTTATTGATAGGAGGTCATCGACTCGTTTAAGTTATTTCAGGACAAGGGGGTGGAGGTTGCTGAGTCGTAGGATTGGCTTGCATGAACTCTAAAACCACTGGCCCATTAGACCAGAAAAAACATTTTTTACTTCACTTTCAGATATTTACATAATTGGTAGATTGTGACTTACTTCCTACTCGAAAGTCGGGACATTACTGTTTACCTTATTAGTGGAAGCACAATTGGATTGTACTGACATCTTTAAATCTATCAGAAAAAAAGGTTAAATCAGATCAAATAAGATCACACTATCACAGGTTTATGTGGTATGTAATTTCTAGACTCTAGACAGGCTACGTTCAGTTCGAGAATCGACTAAATCGTAGCTTTAATACACTAAATGTAACACCCCTTACCCGTCTCCATCATCAGATTAGGGTCACGAAATGCAGCAATCAACAAGTAAAAAATATGCAATCTTAATTCAAAACTCACTTTAAAACATTTTTAGAATGTAAACATTCGACATTCATGCTATTCATACAAATATAAGCTTAAATCGAGCTTTAAGATTACAAAGGGTTAGACTCGAGCATGAAAAAGGACCAAATTATAACATTTTCAAAACTTGAATAAAGTATCGATATATTTGAAATAGATATTGATATTTATATGTTTGGTACCGATACCAAATTAAATATTGATACCAAATTGACATTCTGCCAAATTTGGAAATTTTGGTTCAAGACATTTTATCGATACCTTTTTGGAGGTATCGATATTTATAAAAATTTATCGATATTTATAAAAAGCACTGATACCAAATTGTCATTCTATCAAATTTTAAACTATTCAATTGATTTGGTATCGATACCCTGATCCAAACTAACGATACTTTTCTCAATGATGACAAAAACAATAAGTTGAAAGGTTTAATTTATGCTCAAACCACATCCCACTTTTACAATACATACCTACAAATATCACACCTTAAAACACAAGCTTATGGAACATTATGATTTCGTATGCAAAAAATATAACATTAATCATTCAATAACTTACTCAAACATACCAAAACATAACAAAACATACCATTGCCTAGATCTAACCAATATGCCATAGTGCACCATCACAAACAACAATCTAAACTAGCATTCAATTTTATTTCTAACCAAGTTCAAGCATAACAAAACAAGATTATGTAAGGTAACAATTAGACATAATTTGTTGCACCAAATAATGTTTACAAACAAAATCATATCCATTGAACCATTTCCTAACAAGATAATTAATGCAAGTAACATTTCATGACATTCAAATCTCACATTCAATCCATATTACCACAACATCCAACCAAGCCATCACTAATTATTCTTTCTATCACAAGTCACATATATCAACATTTCATATCATTCCATCTCATGCCATTCATAATCCACACTCAAGTTTTCTTGCACAAACGATTAACAACCTTACCATTTATCCATCAAACCCATATATATAACTTGAACTAACACAAAACATATATGATTTCATAAACACATATGTACATATTTCAAACACTCCTATTACATGCCATAAAACCAATTATATTAGTTTCAAAGTCTACCAAAATGAAGCTGGATAGTGTGATCTTCAACTTGATTCGATTGACTAATTCCACAAAATGAAATCTACAAGAAAATAGGAAAAACCACACGTGTAAGCTTTGAAGAGCTTAGTAAGTTCATAGGTTGAAACGATATAACTTACCTTGTAAACATAGTTTAATGTTTACCAAATTCATTAACTAACATAAGCCATGTCAACCAAAATCATTCAATAGGTGAGTTCTATATATACTAGCCATTTAATTGTTTCAATAATACGATATCATTCAATACCAGGTCATGGTATAATATCAGAAAACATGAACATATCACAAGTAATTTATCAAGATATTTTACCGAGTATCGAATATACATCATTATGATATTAAACCATCAAGATTCCACCTGGTGAACTACATGAACAGATATGGTTACACGGTTATCCACCCAAAACACGTCAAAATGCTTGACCGAGCCAAACGAACCAAGAACACACCTGTGCACCACTTGCCTAGCCTGTAGGCTAACATCCGCCCCTAGAAACACACCAGATTCACTGTAAATATAGCTCGATAATCCGCAACAAATGTTGGACTCCGGAATATTCATATATAATAAACAAGTCAATAATCATCATCTCATCACAATTAAATCCCGTACAATGTGCAAAATAACCTATTGGCATGCCAATTGTATCCTATCCTATGTTCATCCAGGCCCGATACAAGTAATCGTATAACAATTTACAATTCAATTCACTTTCTCACCTTATACCAATTTGTAACAATTCAAATACATATATATATATACATATACATATATATTAACATGCCACAATTCAGAAATCAACATAATATTACCAATTATACCAAATTAAACTGTATGAACTTACCAGGGCTAAACAGTAAAAATGACAATATTAGGGACTAGTCAGAAATTTTCTCTTTTCCACGATTATCTACTGGTTCTTGTTCTATACATTGATTTTATTTCAATTACC
This sequence comes from Gossypium hirsutum, assembly GCF_007990345.1. Taxonomy (NCBI): domain Eukaryota; kingdom Viridiplantae; phylum Streptophyta; class Magnoliopsida; order Malvales; family Malvaceae; genus Gossypium; species Gossypium hirsutum. Next base: position 30,804,313 of record NC_053438.1, on the reverse strand, counting down.
AGCTCACGTATACTTAATAACATTCAATTTGATGCGCATATATATCTATTAATATTTTTCACAATTTCCCTAAAATTTTACAGTTTGTTCAATTTAGTACCTAAAACCGAAACAAGCTTAATCAAAAAATTAATCCCTAATCCATAGTGTCAAATTCATTTCCATCCTTAATCAGCCCTCTAATTCTAAAATTTCACAAGAAAACCAAGTAAATTTCAAGATTTTATCAATTTTGTCCCTAAACTCAAAACTACTCAAAATAACTTTACAAAATAGTTTAAATCCATCATGAAGCTTTAAACTCAAGCACAAATATGAAGAAAACTTCAAGAACATCAATGTCAAGTTTTAAAAACTTTGACAGTTTCACAAAATAGTCTCTAGACTAACTAGATTAAGCTACAACAATCTCAAAAACATAAAATTTACGAGAAATGGGTGAGAATTTAGCTTACTTGCAAGGAACTTAGCTTGGTCGAAACTTCCAAGGTGTAAAAATGGTGTTTTCGGTAAAGCATGAGAGAAATGAGGAAGGTGATACATGTTTCTTTATGTTTTATTATTTTAATTACTTTAATTTATTAAATTAAAACATATATATTATAATATATGGTAATGTATAACCGACCATTAACATAAATATGGCTAAATCTCCATATTAGACCATTTAAATATGCTTTTATATTCAATTTACACTTTTAAACTCATAGCAATTGATTTTTGCAGTTTTTACAATTTAATCTTTTTTTCCTAAATTAACTATCAAATTACTAAAATTTTCGGACCAAACTTCAAAACACTTGTACAGTAAATCCTAAAAATATTTACGGTATCGGTTTACATAAATGAGGTCTGATATCTCATTTTTCAAAACCACTTGAATTTAGGGGCAAACCACTTGTACTAAACTATTCGTTCAATTAGCAAAAATTATGTGACACCTTATACCTGACCCAATTGTTGGATCCGAATATAAAATGCCACATTTCGTTGTCGAAGAAACTTACTTTTCCATTTTTATCTTTTTTTTAAAAAAGAAAATGTAGTGGTAAAATTATTTTATTAAAATTTTGGCAGCATTTTTGTCTATTTTACGTAAAACCCCCTGTAAAAATTTACATTTCACAATGTAATCACATTCAATTCATCTCCCAAATCAATTTCCCACACTTCGATTACTCAAAACATACCAATAAACTAGATTTTTATGCTTTACTAGCCTCCAAAACATTAGTTATAAAGTACTAGCAAAGAAAACATAACGAAAATATTTAAATTTAGATTACGACATAGTATTATATATACACCTAGGTACATGCCATTTATATCAACTATAAAGTAAACTTTTCACCAACATTGTTTGAATTGATCTTTGATTCTTCGGATGTTGTTGGAACAACCTATTGAATCTGACTACCTGCGCACGAAAAAATAGACAAACCATACACTGAGCAATTTTTATGCTCTATGGTGCTAATATCATATAAATTATTAATAAGTATTGAACATAAATTAAATTATAGAAATAAATTAAAACATGATTATAAATATTATTAGTAACATCAAAATAAAAGAAAATTATACTATTAATAAACTTTAATATTTTGATATTGACAAACTGAATAAAGAAAATAAGCTTTTTAACTAAATTCAAAATCGCGTAATTAATTTAATTTGCACAGTATGGAAATTCAAATAAATTCAATTTTTGTTTTTGTTTTTCTTTCAATTTGGACCCCGTATTAAAGTTTAGACTCATAACCAGATACACGAATCTGCCACCCCGAGTTGTTTGGCAACTATGGCTATTAGAGTAGTCCACAACCCTCTGGAAATTGGGGCTAACAATAATGACAACTAACCAATTTGGCATTCTCTCCCTTGACCCTCTGGGAATTGGGGAGATCTAAATCCTCTGATATAAAGACTCTATGGCATGCCAACTATATCTGATTTGGTCTAACTTAGTGAAACGAGGTAAAAACCAAGTTTCACGATCTGTTTCAATTCTATTCCATTTTCATATCATTCTCATTTCAATTTCATTTCATCTTCAATTAATCATATATCACCTAATGTAAAATTAAGCTTCCAATACAAACTAATTATTCATTTGCTTGTTCAACAATTTGAAATCTTAATATTCAAATTCAACTCAAAATCATCAATTTACTAATTTTATCATTGAAATCTTAATTTTCAATTGAAAACATAAACTTTTAAATACTAATTAAATCATTCAAATATCATTAAAATATCATAAGAATAAAATTTATATAGTTATTCATAGCAAAATAAATATTAAAAGTATTATGTAATGACAATAAGATATTAGCACAAACCGAAGTTTTAATCGCTTTACTCATTTTCTTTGCCTTTCTGCTTCAAGATGTTCGCTTCGTTTTTAGCTACAATAAGAGAAATTCAATACGAAACAACACTATTTATCCATTCTAAAACTAAAACTAATAAAAACAAACTTAATTATGCAAGATTATTCAAATTGGCAACTTAAGTTTTCTAGTCCTAAATTCGCATATCTTTTGACTCGATTATCCGTTTTCAATTTCGTCTTCACCAGAGTACACACTGCTTCACAAGTTATCATTTAACACCAATATTACACAAAGTGGCCAATGTTCTCTACTTCCCCCTTTAACATAGCCAAACATACTAAGTAAACTTTCCATCCATTTTTATTTCTTTTTCACACTTCTAACAAGCTAGAATTCATCTTCTAATCATTTCCTATCCAAAAATATACCTACTTCACTTAAGGTTTTTAAGCTTCCATCAATGTCCTTTAATGACAACTTTTAAAATACTTGATAAAATAATAAAAAAAACTATTGGTATATATATATGTAAAGCAAGCTTCAAAGATTCAAAATCTAAAAAAAAATTGAAGAAAAATCATACTTTAAGCTTGAATTTGAAGGAAAATGATGAAAAAAGTTCTATTTTTTTCCAACTTTCGTGAGAAAGAAGATGAGAAAGAAATTTATCTTTCTCTATTCTTTTATATGTATATATATTATAATAATATTTAATAAATTAATATTCTTTTAAATAAAATGTAAATAATAATTATTTAATGAAAATATCATTTAAAGCCATCATGAAACTTTTTCTTAAGAAATGGTAAAATTGACATTCAGTCAGTCCTTTCCATCAAAATAAAAATGGGATAATTGCACTTTAATCTCTATACTTTTCCAAATTATTTAATTTAATCCCTGAACTCGATACCAAATTTTTAACTTAACCACATACTCCTACTAATAATCCTCTGTGTTTTCATGTCTAACAGTTTTCTCTAAAAACGATCACAATTTCTTATACTACTATTTATTTATAGATCACTTATTCAAGGACTTCTACCATAAATATCCTTCTCTCTTTTTATTAAAAAAAGTTAGGATGCTACAAATTATAAGATCAAAATTAAATATAATACTATATTTAACTCATAAATATTAAATAATAATATTTACGGACTCACTCGTCGGATTTGTGGTCCCAAAACCACTGTTTCTGACACCACTGAAAACGGGTTGTTACAGTGTCCTTTGACTATATAGAAGGCCCGAGGATATGTGGATGGATCACATGGTTGTGTGGGTCAAAAGTGTAAATATTAAAAAGATGCCGCACGGCCATGTTGCAGGGTCATGAGACAGATTGTGGCCGTGTGCACCAAATTCAACCTAAACATGCAGACCACACAACTATGTGTCATGCCGTGTATCAGGCCATGTCAACTTGTAAATACCTTCCAAAACAAGCTTTTTAAACTTAATCACTTATACCACAAGTAACACTTCATACTAAGTTTCAACCAATTCAAATGCATCAATAAACATCAAAAGCAACACTTATATCAATTAACCTAAGTGCCTAACCAATATGCCACAATTGGCACCTCAAAAAAAATTAAGATAACATATATCATTTAACCATTTTAAACACCATTTAACAAAGATTCAATATCAAGCATATAAACATGCACAAGCCATACCAAAACCTTCAACCTGGCATGTAAAAGCCATTCTTTAACTAATTTACCTCAACCATATTACCTTATCAATTTATAAGCAAAACACCAATCAATTCAACAAGACAACATTTCCATCACTCACATATTTATACAAGATTTTCAAAATGCCAACAAAATCCAAATTAAGCATTATCTAACCAAAGACTCCTTAGGTACATGCCATGACCCAAATTAAACTATCACCAACTCTTGATTTCGAGATTGTCATTGGTGGTGAGTCGATGATTGGCATAATGAGATTAAACATTCAATTGAATGAATAAGTATGTATATGCATATGCTTATAGATGATGGTATGAATTGAATAAGTAGGATATGAAATGAATAGAAAATGGTATGGTAAGTATTAAAAAGTATGGTATGACACAATCATATGAATTTATCAATGAGAATATGTTTCAATTTGGTATTGTAATAACCTGTTTTTTAGTGGTGCCAAAAATAGTGGTTTTGGGACCACAATTTTGACTAGTATGTCAGTGTTTTATTAATTATTTATTATTTATAGGGTTATTACAAGGTTGAATTAAAATTTGGCTAAGAAATTTTAATGTTTAGTTGGTTAATTAAGTAAAAAGGGTTAAATCGTAAAAGCTATAAGAGTTAGTTGCAATTAACTAAATGTGTTAAATGACTATAGGGAAGTGAACTGATGGACTTAAATGGTAAATATACCATACTAATAGATAGTGGACAATTTTGGTTTGGTTTTAGTGAAATATTGATTATTTTTAAAGGTTAATTTTGTAATTAGGTAATTTAGTAAATTAAAACAAAAGATGATAAAATTATCATCATCTTTCTTCATAATTTTGCTTTGAAAATCGATTTTCTCATAGAAACTTAAGGTAAATTGCGGTCAAGCTTTCTTTCCCATGCATGGTATGTAATTTTCGTACGTTTTTAATTATTTTTATGTTTTTGCGATCGTTTTAGCTTAATCTAGTTAAATCGAGGGTTAATTTGTGAAACTATTAAATGTTTTAGATTATGCCATTGATGAGTTTGAGGTTTTTGTGAAGTATTGTGGTAGATTATTAAGCTTGGTTGATAAATGGGACTATTTTGTAAAGTGCTTTTTAGTGATTTTGATTTTTAAGGATTTAATTGTTAAATTTGTAAAATCTCATGAAAATAATTTGATAGTTCAAGTGTAGGGACTAGATTGTAAAAAGGTTAAAATTTAGGGGTAAATTTGTAAATATGATTAAAATGACTTAAATGCATAAATTGTTTGTTTGTTTGGTTTGATTGATTTAATTAAACTAAACTATACTTTAGATCAAGAATCTCAACAAGTGGAAGACGTACAAGGAAAAGGGAAAATTGTCGATTAGTCCCTGATAGTTAAATCACTTAACAAGTAAGTTCATACTACCTCCCATGGTTACCTTTTGTTATTAAATGTTGTTAGTTAATTATATAAATATACATTATTGAATTGGAAATCAGACTTTAAAGTAATAAATTGAATTTTTGAAATATTTTCAATGGAACAAGTAAAAGCATCATATACAAAGTTTCTAAATGATTCCTGTCCTGGACCAAGCTTCAGCATTTTTTGTGGACTCGGATATACATGTGGCATAGTTTTACCCTAAATTGGTAATCTATTGCCATTTTAAATTTTTAGCCTAGACTGGTAACCTTACATGTATTTATTGCCCTGGCCAGACTATATTTCTTCTGTGTTGTCATTGGTTTAGCCCAGATGGGTAACCTAACACATATATCTCTATATCAGATTAACTCATATGAGTTTTATATATTTTTTGGACTTGTATATTGAATTCTTTTACGAAGTTCCATCGAAAAAATACTGAATGTTCAATGTTAAAAGGTTTTACAAAAATAAACATAATCTAAATTTCGAGTATCTATATATTTATTGGTTACTAACTTGGAGTTATCGATTCATGTTGTGAAAAAGTTAATATATGAAAGCTTATATACAATTAACTATTAAGTGTGTATGGTAAGTTAGTGAATTGAAATGTATGGACATACTAAGTATTTCTTATACTTATTTCTATTATTATTTTCTATAGATTTTGGATACGTGGAATGTGTTGATCGGATCAGCGGAGCTCATTTTGCAAATGTTTGGCATGTTTTAGTACTTTGGTTGTAAATATACTTTTGTGCAAAGTTAGTACATATATATGGCATATTTGACATCTTGGTAATGTGTAGTTATAAGGTATGTTTAATGGTATTTATGGATGACTATTTGGTAATGAGTTTGGTATGTTTATTGATAGTTAGATGGTTTGAATGGATGAATTGATTTGGTTGATAAATGTTATATATATATGATGTGCCAATGAGTGCATATTGGTTAGACACTTAGGTTGGGATGTTTTGGTATGTCTTAGGCTTCATTATATGTGTTTTGAAAGCATGTTTATGGTTGACTTTGTTTTGGGTTGGCACATAAGGAATTGATATTGTTTTGTCTTGTTTTGAAAGCTATTTTAGGTGCACACAACCTAGGGAATGAGTTGTCACAATATCGTGTGCCACACACGGTCACACCACATGGCCGTGTGGAATATTTAATTCTGGTGCAAGGTTGTCCCACATGGCATCAAACTGTTACACAATCTAGAAGCATGGTCATGTGATCTTATTTCGAATACTCACATGGTCTGGAGCACGGCATGCGACAGGACTGTGTGACCTTATTTTTATTGATGCACAGGCGGGTAGACGGGATATGATAAGGCCATGTGGCCCAAATTGTGAACACGGTTTGGCCACACGGTCTAGGCTCTGTCATATGGCCATGTGACCCCTGTTTCCAAAACTATCAAATTTTTTTTATATTTTTATGTTTTGTTTCAAATTAGTTCCTGGTTGTTTTCAAACTATGTTTTAAAGTCTCATAAGCTCGACTTAAGGCCTGTAAATGTGTATATATACTATGTTAAATGTGTGGATTGGATATTAATGTTTGATTAATTTATGATGTCATTGAATTGAATGTGTGCCGTAATACTCCGAACCCTAATTCAACGACAAAGACGGGTTAGGGGTGTTACAGGTAGGCTATAAATGAAAGAATTGGTATCCTAATGTTGAATGAAAGAATTGGTATCCTAATGTTGAATGTAGTGGCACGATAAGTTGTGTAAAAGTTTAGTGAATTGGTATGCAAATTGCTATATATATTAATGTCATATGTGAATGGAAACTATCGACATAAATGGTATGTGTGAATGAGTTAAACATTAGATTTGAGTTTGATTTTGTGCATTTGCTATTATAACTTTGACTTGAATCATGAATGTAAAATTGAGCTTTATCGCTTAGCGTACAGTTTGTTTACTCTTTGCGCAGGTTTAGGTAAATCTCGAAGTCCCTGTTGGGATCGCCAATACACCCTGTGGCGTAGTGTAAAAATTATTATGGTGGTCCACAGCCAAGGATCCATGTATGAGGAACGAATCGGGTTGAAATAGGGTTGAAAATATATCTTCTTTATTGAAAAAGTTTAAAGGATGCTGCTGATTCGATGTCGATTCCAAGCCACAATGAAAACGTCCTTGCCTCTATGTAGTCCTCCCTATAAAAAACAAACAACCACTTTCTCTTGAACTTTTTCAGAGAAAATTAAAAACAGTTGCTAGACCTTTTAAATTATTAAGTTGGTAACCTTAACACACTAAGGGATTATCATCCTTTTATCCTCTTTGATATCACATATTAAAAAGGAAAACCAGGATTATTCCCTTATTAATAGAGAAGGCAAATGGAAAGTCTGAAAAAGGAATTATATTCTTTCAAAAAAAATATAGGATTATTCCCTTATTAATAAAGAAGACAAATGGAAAGTTAGAAAAAGAAATTATATTCTTTCCAAAAGAATATTAATTTCCATGTCTTTTATATTTTGACCGAGATTAATTAATATAACTATTTATATTAACAAAATTCGGTAAAATATATACAATTAATATTTTGTATGAATCAAATTCATATATTAATTATATTCTTTTCAAAAGAATACTAATTTTCATGTCTTTTATATTTTGACCAAAATTAATTAATATAAATTTTTATATTAATAAATTCGGTAAAATATATACAATTAATATTTTTTATGAATCAAAATCATATATTAATTATATCTATGTTCTCTATTTGTGTACAACAAGTTTTTACATATAATGTGTTTAATATTTAACTATCAAATTAAATTAATTCAACAATTAATTTAATTCATGTGACAACTAAATACAATACCAAATGTATTTGGATTTTGTTCGTTTCAACTATAGGGTGTGACCTTATAGGCTCTTGTAACGTTGGTAGTAATACTAGAACGTTTCTAACATGACAAGCAATGAGTGACATCTAGCAATGCATCATTGTCAACCAAGTTAGAAGAAGTCGTAATCCGACATAACCTTTTTGTGGTAATCTTTTCATGTATTATATCCTTTTATCCTTAATATCTAGATTGGACAAAAGTCATGGAATAGTCACACTTGTATAGTCCAATATCATATTTCTTGATTTTTTGAGCAGACTACAATAAATAAATAAGTGTGATATCTCATATCAACTTATTCGAGCATGGCCATGCATTTCTAGTTTCACTCCATCAAAAGGCCTAAGATATTGCTCCCATTATGTAGGAGGGATAAATCCTATCTTGATCAACCATATCCCACAACATGGACTGTGGTATATCCAACATCAGTCTTTATAGTATAACCTGTTACGGTAGACGTTTTGACTATATCAAAATATACGACTCAAGATGTTGGGACAATGATGATCTCAAGTATGATCTCAAGTATGAAGATCATATACATATTTATCACTATGAGTAATATTATGACTATTACATAATAATCTAAGAAACATACTTATAGTAGGTCAGTCCAATATGTTGTTCTCTAACACATACGCATGTATTGATTTTGACATTCTATGTCAAAGACAATTCTTTGTCATCAATCAACTACACATTAGTCTCAATGCATTATTGTTGTCCAAGCCTACAATAATACTTCACTAAGGACATTTTTAAGAATAATCATATTTTCTTAGGACTTTATTACAATTTTGTTTATTTAAATACACAGAAAAAGAAACTGAAATAATAATGGCAATGCCTTATATTAATAAACAAGGTAAAACGAGTATATGATTACAATCATCTCATAATTGGTCTTTGGACATACTCTAATAGTCTCGATGTGTGATTCAGCATCCAACCAACGATCCTTGACTCAACAATGTTTGTATAGTCCCTTTTATTTTAATATATGGTATGTACCTAGGTTTGAGTCGTTTTGTGTTATAATTGGTAAAATCGAAAGTTTGAATAGTTATGTTGATTGAATTATGTATATATATGAATGGTAGTGAATTAGAAAGGAGCATATGATGAATTACCAATTGAAATGGTATTGAAATGGTTAGATGGATGAAATGATGAAAATATCATATGTTGAATGTGTTATATTGGTAGTATTGATGCAACAAGATTACATTTAGCATAAGGAAATAGTTAGAATATTGAATTTATTGATTTGGTATGCATATTGAATTGGAAGAATGTTTTGATTAGGTACCAAATTGGACCTCTTGGAAATAGGCGGTCACGTCACGACGTTAGCCCCTTAATATTGTCTTAACGTTGCGACAAGACCAAGCCAGTGAGTTGTGTAGCAATGAGGAATTCTCGAAGTTGCGACATCAACCAGATAATTTACAAGCTTTACAATTTGGTCCTAATTCGATCCCGGTTAATAAAAGAGCTTTTATAAGCTTGTATAAGACCCAGAAATGTGGAAAATCATATTGAAATTGACTAGTATTGTTGTTAATAGCATGTAAAAAAGTATATTAAATTGTAATTTCACTGACAACGAATGTGACATTCCGTAAATCACATCCAACAATCAAGTCGACTATGGGGTGTTACACTTTTACCATATTTATTACATGTTTTTAATTAATTCTCCAATTGAATTGATGTTTTGGGACTAAACTTCTTCAAGCCAGAATGACAGTGAAGTAAAACCCTCAATAATGATGACTAATATTTAAATTCAGTTCAAATATAAGGGGGGGGGGAAATCACTTTTGTTTAACCACTTGTTGGTTATAATGAACATTCAAACCTTTTTTTAAAAATAACTTTTTTATATAATATTTTAAAATTATTTTAACTAATTTAAATATAATTTATTTTAAAATTAAATTTCAATTAAATTCATTCAATTGTAATTTTTAACTTATTAATTACATTTAAATAAGAATTGAATTAGCACCAATCTTTTCTTATACAATATTAGGAATAAAGAATGGTATCACAAAATTTGAACTGTATCAAGTGAGTATATGACAAAAACACCAATCTTAATTTAATAAAAACAAGCCTTTTTCTTTTTTTCTTTTTTTTTTCTCCTCCTTAAGGAACAGTCGCCTTTAAACTCTATGTTCAAATAAAATAGCTGAAATTGCAAAAAGCGAAAGAAGAATGCTTCGTATAAAAGAGTGGTAATTTTTTAAAAAGAAAAGAAGGAATAATTGGAATAAAATACAGAAAAAAAAAAAAGAAATAGAGTTATAGTTCTTCATCTTCAAGTCCAGGTATGTATTCCAAACTCACATCAAAAACGACTGGGCTACTTGGAGCTACCCTTGGTCTTCCTGGTGCAGAAGTTAAACCCTTCGGGAATGCCAGCTATATCACATGTTCATCAATGGTAAAAGTCTCGTAAAGGCCCCTGTATTAGGAGTCGGATTGCATTTTACCTCATTTACTCAAAAAAAAGAATAAACCAATCTTTATACGCTAGATCAAAGAGCAAATTAGTCACTTTTAGTAAAAATTTCATCTATTTATATTGTTAAAACATGCGATATGCCGCCATATAAGGATCAGTTTTCAATAGTAGAAATGAATGTAATTTTTAGCAGATAGAGCGTTTTTTTCTTTTATCTATTGTACATGGACTAATTTATTTATTTTTTAAGTAAAGGGATAAAATACAATCCGACTCTTAGTGCAAGGACCTCCATGGTACTTTCTCCATTCATCAATGCAGGAAATGTTAGATAAGCTACAAATTTTCAATAATATAAAGCTACGTTACCCCGACTCTCTCTGTATAAGTGCGAGATACAAGTATGTATATGATACATGTAAGGACTAGATATACGAATCTACCTACTCAACGCAAAAGAAAAAGAGTTAGAGCAAGGAGCTTACTGGTCCCGGAATATAAAGTCTGCGCTTCCCTCCTATTTTCATGCTCAAAATCCCCTCATCAAGCCCCTTTATCACCTGTTCTACTCATTACTTCAACATTGAGTACTAGAATTCATTCTACTTTGCCTTTTTTTTTCCCAAAACAAAAAAGATTGTGTAATAGAAGAATCCAATCGTACTAGAACATACCTGTCCGGATCCAACTCGAAATATGTAGGGCTGACCTTTCTCCAGCGAACTACAGAATCATCGGGGAATATCAGACTTCTGTGTATACTTCAAAGATGGTATCAAGTCTTATAAAGTTGGATATTTTCTATGAAACTAATTATTACCTATCGAATATTTGTCCGGAAGGAACCATTGCGACGTAATTAGCAGCAACCTGAGATAAAATCAACACCAATATCACTAGAGACAGCTCAGGGTTCATGTGGAACTAAATACCAGAATGCTGGTGAATTGATAAGATCAGGGCACAGCTTAGACATGGATTGCTGAATTCCACAAAGAAGTCCGATTTTATAATTTGAGTACCATTACTTAGAAACCTTCAAAGCCGGTACATACAAGAGACAAATCATATTCCAAGTACTTCAGATAGCAGGAGAATATGGCAAACTTGCAGGAGAAGAACAATTGACACACCTGAAAACCAACTGGAGGACTGGGACCTTCACCAACTTTAATATCCTTGTACTGCAAACCGGATTCCGTAGTTACCATAGGTACCTTCATCAAACACAAAGTATAAAATCATTAGCTACTACCAATCATCAGCTACGGAAATTAATCCTTTGTTCACTGGTTAAATTACCCGCTTATCATCATCACCGGTTTTCGTTCACTGTCTATTGATCTCTTTGTTACTAGGACTCTTTTATTTTCCCTAAATTACCGTTTCCGACACTTGTCTAACACATTCAAACATAAGGCAATACTTAAGAACTAAGTATATATACATGCTGAACACATACTGGTATTCAAAACTCACATCAAATCAGGGTAACATAGTGTTATACTTTAATGTATAAGATGATCAAGCATGCCAACAAGAAGTTTCAAAGCATCAACTGCAATGCCTAGATAAGGTAAACTTCATTGGATATTTAGCAAGGTTATAATTAGGTTTCTTGATTAGTACATTACTAATGTCTTACAGATGCAATGCCTACTTGGCAGATTACACGACACGAATACATGAATGTCTCAAAATTTATATAAAATAACTTGAACATGATATGATATGGTAAAGAACCCAAACACGATAGGATACACGAAATGCTGTTAAATAAGTAAACTAGCACTAGCAGCCTATGGATGGAGTTAAAATCAAAGATAAGGGAGCTATGCAATCTCACCATACATTTTCAAGCTCCTTTTCGCAGGCATCATCGCATAGTTTCGGCTTTTCTTCGGGTGGCAAGCCGGCACCATCGGCATCTGGCGAGTTCAACGAGATGATCGGAACTCCGAAAAGCAACCCCATCACATCCCTTCGTGTAACTAAATCCGGTCCATTGCTGTATTTCCTTGTCTTACAACTTGAAGACCTAACAATTATAGCTTGAGCCCTGATATTTGAGAAGGCCATATGATTGGCATACAGTTTCTTCTCAGATGCAGAACCTAACGCAGTTGCATCAAGTTCAAAATTCAAACAGCTGAACCACCCAAAAAATCTTCAAAAATTTATGTACGTATTCCAGCATATATTATATATATACACACCGACACACATGCGCACGATATACAACCCTCCAAAAATATATGAAAGAAAAATCCTTTTAAAAAAACAAATGAGTACATTGTATCAAACATAGACTCCTATCCGACTGGAAGACATGTAAAGTTAGCAATTTGGGTTTTATATAATGAAATGATGTTAGACTGAAATATATTTTGAAAGAAGGATAAAATGAGAAGGGAGAAAAAGGGGATAAATAAACAGAAAAATGAAATCGCCTCCATAATTCTAAATCACAGTAGTGAGTGGAGATTAAGTAAAAGAAAGGATAGGTTGCGTGGGGTGATACTTACCAAGGGGAAGCAACAAAGAGGAAGGAGAAGAAGACATGCTTGATGCCATGGTGTTTGAGAAAAGAGAGAGAGAAGTGAAGCGGAAATCGAGGATCTTTGTTTATCAATGGATAAGGAAATGTTTGGCGATCAGTGTCTCCTCCAGTCGTTCATTTTCTCTCTCTTTTAATTTATTTTTAAGAAATTTAAATAAAATAGATAGCGACACATCCAAGTCACAATTTACTTTGCTGATGCGTCCATTGCCTCAAATTACTTAATTTAAAAATTATTTAAAATATATCTGAATTTATTTTTCAATAATTCTTTTACGCCTCATAATATAATATTTTGATACACACATTTGTTCATTTCTTATAAGATTATTCTATCCCCACACAAGAGTATTAAATATATGTAAATCTAATCATATTAATAATTTAATATATTTTAATTAATATATACAATCATCCCCTACACAAATTTTATACTAAATAAATGGAAATAACACTTATGTGTATATATATATATATTTTACATTTGGCATTAAATTATCTTTGTTTATTTTCACCATAAAATTTATTGAAATTAATTTATTTAATAACTTTTCTAAAATTATAATATTAGTCCTTATTAATTTTTAAATGTTATATTTATTTCCAAAACAATCGTTTATTAGTGATTATGAATTTAAATAAAAAAATTATTAAATTGAATACTGTTCAAATATTTATTTTTAAACGATTAATTTGACAGGTTTTAAAATTAATAAAATTTAATAGATATATATGTATAACAAATCCGTGGGATAAGAAATTAATTTTGTAATTAAGTTGGAACTTAGACAACCTTTTTAATTAATAAGATATTAAGAAATAACTATTATTGGATAGAAAATTTTTAAAAAAAAATTTATGAGCAGATACATTGTGCGGTTAAGATATCTTAAAAATAAATAAACAAAACACATGTTAAATCTGTGGAATTTTTTTCCCACTGGTTGTGTTGTTAATAATATTGTAGTAATGGAATATGGTATTTCAATTGAGTTTTTTATGTTGTTTCTAGATTACTCCAAATGGAAGAAATTCTGGTTTGGTCTAAAATCTTGAAATTAATTCAAATAAAGTTGTAACATTCTGACACATATAGAGACTTGTTAGATAAAGAAAATGGATGAAGCTAAAACTTATCCTAAAATCCATCTTTCTGTATCTTCACTTTTACAATGGTTACTTTGTGTTTCTTTGGTTTCAATTTAGACTCTCTTTTTTTTTTTTGGTGAAAAAAGGTACAATTAAAACTAAGGGTCTGTTTAATAGGGGATTGGAATTGGTTTTCCACATTTTCCGGTGTTTGTTTGTTGTAAAATGTTTTCCAAACACGGGTAAAATTCAAAGCTTTTTTTTTTTGGAAATTGTCTTACCCATTTCTCTACCGTAAGATATTTTCTCTTTCTCATTTCTCTTCTTCAACCTTCTTCAACTCCGGGGAGGATTTCAGTTGATTCGCCACGACTTCCCAATGCATCCAATGGAAATGTACGATCTCCCTCGTCGTCTTCAACTTTAACGTCATCGGAGAGGGAAAAATCAGATGGCCGAAGCTTGCGATCTCCTTCGTTGTCTCCGATGTCGATCCCGAACCCAGATTCACATGTTTCTGATCGAAACATTGGATCACCATCACTATCTTCGACTGCTACTTCGCCAAATAGAACGTTGATCGAGAAATTAGATGCATCGATTAGAAATTTCAAGGATTTGGTTCGAAATATATGGACTCCATCGATTTCAGCTTCAGCTGCAACTAGTTCATTCAAGTATGATTTCAACCTCTAGTTAATTGTAACCTATGGGGTTCTTGTCAGATCTTTTAGTTTTAGTTGAATTAAGGTTTTCTTAATGTGGTTCTACTCCTTGCTTGAATACTGTCTAAGAGTTTGGATTCTGCAGATTGAATGAGGAGATGATTAAAACACTATTTGTCGCAAAAAAACCGAATCCTAAACCAAAGCAAGCAACTCCATGTTCTGTTCTTCCTTCACCAAACCAAGATAACAGAGTGTTGGATCCCAAAAAGGCACAAAACATAGCAATTTTGTTGAGGGCACTCAATGTGACCGTCGAGGAAGTTTGTGAAGCCCTTTTAGAAGGTAATGAAATTGCCATTTAGGAATCATCACTTATAACTTTTTGGTTTATTGATTGCAATTGTGGTTCAAGTTTTGTTGATTTTAAGACTTAAAAATGTCCATAACTTGCACAAAGGTCACTAAGCTGGTCTGTTGGATATGGAATTGGTATTCATTTGTCCTTATATTCCTTGAACATTACTTAATGAAAGTTTTCTGCTGAAATTGTCACTGAACTTAGTAGTTTGTTACGACTTTGGACCTGTGTTTAATAATTCACAGTAGTTCAAATTTAGATGCTACTTTCGAAGCATGTTCCCTTTTAAGGTATATAAAATTTGCATTTTTACCATTGTTATGGTGCAAACCATTGAAGAATCCTTTGTTTGTCTTTCTACGATTGAAAAAGGTTTTTGATAATTTGCATCACTATGCTTAACTGATGAACCCATCTTAAATGGTTGACTGTTTTGAATGAATCCAACTCTGAGATTACCTTTGAGTATACTGAAGAAATATTCTCACTAGATGTGAATATCGGCTTATATTTTTGGAATTAGTTAGTATCATACAAGACCATAAGTGAAATTCATATTTTTGGGAACCAACACTCTGAGTTTGTATTGCCTACAAGTGAAATTCAACTACTATATCCTTCATCGTGGTTTAGAAATTTCAACACCAAACGTTACAGCTATCTATTTGACTATTCACAGTCTTTATCACATGTTTCTCTTCAAAGTAAAATATGAATGACTAATTAAATGTGCCTTGACTTTAGGTTAGTTCATACCTGACAGCTTGGTTTTAGTTTATAAGCTTGCCTAAGCGTGTGAACAAGAAGAATATTCTTGTAATTTGGTTTTTTTGGGTACAACTACATGTGTTCTTGTAATATGTTGAATATAGTAACCATTTCAATGGTCTAAACAATGCACGTGTGCGAGTTCACTGACATGAGCGCTCTAGCAGTGCTCCTACCGACAGAATATTGCCTCATTTGCTTTAAGACGAGTCATATGCTTTGTTTTCATTTTGTAGATCTAATGTAAACCATGAAAGTGTGGCCTCTGGTAAAGGAGGTTACTGAATACTTCCATGGGAACTCAACAAAAGAAGAGGCCCACCCATTTAGAATCTTTATGGTGGTGAGGGATTTCCTTACAGTTCTCGAAAGGGTCTGCAAGGAAGTTGGGATGATAAATGAACGAACCGTTGTTAGTTCTGCCCATAAATTCCCAGTCCCAGTGAATCCAATGATGCAACCAGTGTTCCCAGTCCCAGTGAATCCAATAATGTCCCAAGCTTTTGCTAGATTTCAGGGCAGACCACGGTATGGTTCTGGTTCTGATGATGAAACTGCATCACCTTAGTTGTTTGCTGAAGCTGTAAGATAGAAGCTACCAAAATTGGGTGGTTTAGGTTTTGCATGAAGCTTGTATGGCTTTTCCTGCAATGTAAGGTCGCAAATATTTATTTATATTCTTATTTTCATATCTGTATAAATCCATGTACAATTCAGAACAGTTTTGTACTATATAATCTATAATATACGAGAGGAAATTTTCTTGGGGAAACAAAAGAAGGCAGTGTGCTGATTTATTTCAAGGGGAGCGATACATTCATCAGGTTCGTGCCTGCAAAATTTAACAGGCTGCAATAATTTTATGTTTTTAATGTTACAAAGAATCTTTAACATTTGACTGATACCATCAAATTGCTTATGCTAGAAGTTGGTGTTGATCTGCCCCAGCTTCACTGTTGCCTTTTAAGGCATATTATGCACTTGGACAATGTTGTTACTATGTGGTGTACTTTTAATTGTGTATTTAGATAATATTATTAATTTCTAGTATTCATTGTGGTTTCGAAGCAATTGTTTTTTTAAGACAATTACAAATAATTTATTTGATATTAGTTTTTTTTCAATTTAACGATTAATATTGTAGCTTAATAATTGAATATTATTATAAATAAATCATTGCAATATATGTAAAAATAATTTAAAAGATAAAAATTTATTAATATATATTAATATATGTAAAAACAACTTTTCCGAAAAATATTTTCAGGAAATCTGCCAAACAGCAAAAAATATTTTACACAGATTCAATCAAACACCAGAAAATATTTTCCAGTAAATCATTTTACAGAAAAGTAAAACATTTTCCAGAAATCATTTTACGGAAAACATTTTACTGGCAATCAAACGGACCCTAAGTTAAACTAGCTCTTTCAAGGGAGAGTCTTTAAATAATCTTAACACGATTCTTCTGTCTGTAACTACATTCTCTTCCTTAAGAATATGTTGAATCTTCCAATGTTTAAAATTTCCCAAGAGCTGATGAATTCTTCTGACCCAAGCAGAATTGGAATATCTGATAGAACCCTCCTAAATGGCATTAACGGCTTCAAGGCAATCTGTTTGAATTAAGACTCCTTCCAAACAACGATCAGAAATAAGCTTCAGACAATCCAATATACCCCATAGCTCACACTCTGAAACTATGAAATTTCCTAAGTATCTGCCAAAACCGAACATCCATCCTCCGTTATGATCTCTCGCTAAACCACCAGCTGCAGCGAAACCCTTCTCAACTCGAACCGAACCGTCCATGTTCAAGCGCACCCAATTACAAGAAAGTTGAGAAATACCACCAGAGTTGAACTTTTTGTGAGAAGGAAGCTTTAAAATTGAGGCATACTATCTAGCCTAGCTAAGGGAAACTTTAAAAATTTCATCAGTGCTCCAAGAGATGCCTTGAAACATAAACATGTTTCGATTCTTCTAAATGTGCCAAGAAATAATTCCAAACAGACACGACCAAAAAGCCCCGCCCAAAATAGGATACTGATTATTTTGAAGATTATTTGACATCCATTTGAATAATGTTTCGAAGTAGAAGCTAGATAATCGTTCTCTTGGAATGAATTTAATCCAAATTTCTCTAGCCACAAGATAGTCTCTCAGGACGTATAAAACCTCTTCAGAATCCTAGTCATAAAGAACGCATGTACTATCATCAGCAACTCCTCTCATTACCCCTTCCGCATTTGTAAGCAAGCGTTGTTTAAGGGCGAGCTAGATAAAGAATCTAACATGTTGAGGTCCTTGAAATTTCCACGGAAGCTGCCAAATCGAATCTTTTAAGTTCAAGACACCTTATCGTAACTTACCATAAGCACTTTTGAGATAAAAAGGAACCACTTGTAATGCCTTGCTAGATAATTTTATCAGGTCCAGAAGATGGATGAGGTGGTGGGACACTTACGATCCTACTAATGACCTCTTCAGAAACCCAAAGATGAAACAGCTCCAAATTCTACGAACCATCTTCAATAACCATGTCTCTAAGAGGGCAATCCATATTAAGATTAGCAATGAAAGGTACCTGTTTAAACAATGGTCAATAATTCAGGATCCAAGGATCTTGCCAGCAGTTAATACAACTCCCATCTTCAACAGACCATATTAAATTTTTGCGTAAAAGAGCCCAAATCATAGAAAGAGATCTCCATAAAAAATAACAATTTCCTCTTGATAAAGTCTTAAGTAAACCTTTTTGAACCCCATACTTCCACCGCAGAACCCCAACCCAAAGAGCCTTAGAGTTTGAGACGAAATTAAAGCCGACCTTCATCATAAAAGAAGAGTTATGCTCATTTAAATGTCGCAACCTCAAACCTCCATTTGGTTTAGGTTGACACATCGAGTCACAACTAACTAAAGTCATCTTCTTACCACCATTATAGGAGCCCCATATAAATTATCGAACTATGCGTTCAATATCATCACAAAGGCCTTTAGGAATTAGCATAGTTTGCATAAAGTAACTTGAGATCGAGAGCAAAACCGACTAAGCCAAGGTCACCCTCCCAGCTAAAAAGAGTTGTCTGACATCCTAGCTTGACAATTTATTACGTACCTTTTCCACAAAAAATATCAAAGTGTTGTTAGAGACCTTCTCATGAAGAAGAGGAACACTAAGACAAGAGCCCAAGTTACTCACTTCCTGAAATCTGAAGCTTGTACATATACGTCTCCTAAAGCTACCATCAACTCTTTTGGAAAAGAAAATATTAGTTTTCTGCATGTTAATCCGGTGACTCGAATAACCACAGAACTCATCAAAAAATATTCTTAATTACCCTGGCTTGAGACTCTTCCGCATGTCCAAAAAGAATCAAATCATCTACAAAAAAGAGATGGGACAAAAGTGAACATGTACAAGCAAGGCGAATGGGAGTCCAACTACTAAAATCAATGGCGGAGTGAATGCTATGACCGAACCATTCCATACATAGAATAAACAAGTAAGGAGACAACGAACACCCCTGGAGAACACCTCTACATGGCCAAAATTTCCACGTTGGAACTCCATTCCACAAAACATGCATAGTGGAACTAGAAATAGCAGACATAATAACATTTTAGAGAAAGTTAGAAATATTTGCAGCCTGAAGGGAGGCATCAATGAATTCCTAGAGCACACGATCATATGCTTTCTCTAAATCAATTTTAATCGCCATCCATTTCTTATTCTTCTGATTGCTCCGCATAGAGTGAATAACCTCCTGGGCGATAATGATATTGTCAGTGATGTTCCTGCCTGCTACAAACCCAGTCTGTTTAGGAGTAATGATTCTTGGAAATACCATTTTGAACCGATTTACAATAATCTTCATAACCAATTTGTAGAGAACAGAGCATAGGCTGATTGGCCGAAAGTTAGAGATAGTTTTCGGGTTTTGAACCTTAGGGATGAGTATGATAAGTGAGTTATTCAAATCCGAATCAATACTCTCCAAAGAAAACCTCTTTAATCCACCTACAGACAAAGGCATCTACATGATGCCATTGACTTTGATAGAATAGGGCATGATAACCGTCACTCTCTAGGGACTTCAACGGGGCCATGTCAAAAAGAGCAAATTTAATTTTCTCATCTGATATTGCTTTATTAAGAACATTCAAATCTCTATCACTAAGGTGCAATAATGCATTTGGAGGCAAACCAATTATTAGACCTGGTTGTTCCTCATACAACCTCACATAAAAATTAACCGCCTCAATTTTTAATTGTTCTTCATCCAAATTCCACTCTCCCAACTAATTCCTTAGTGCAGAAATTTTGTTTTGTTTCCCCCTTTTCAAAGTACGCCTGTGATAAAATTTAGTATTGCAATCACCAAGTAACAACCAACCACACCTAGCCTTTTAGCACCAAAGGATCTCCTCATGGTGTAAAACACTTTCAAGTTCCTCTCTAACTTCAATTTCAACCTGGCTAAGGTAGGTAGATTCCTTTTTATCCAGTGCATATTGAATATTATTGAGTTTCCTAGTCAAATGCCTCTTACGAGAAATTATGTGCCCATACACCTTATTGTTCCATTTCTTAACACACTCTGTAAATTCTAAGTGCGCCAATGTCATGTTCTCTAAGTCCTCCTATTTTTCTTTAACAAAATCAGAGAAAATTGGGTGCTCAATCCAACTTGCTAAAAACCTAAAAGAACGTCCCCTCAAAATGTGGCATTCAAGCTTCAAAGATAAACACAATGGCCTATGACCAGACTTAAGCTGAGGTAAGTATGCCACAATTGAGTTCGAAAAAACAGAAATCTAATCATCATTACAGATAGCCCTATCCAATCTTTCATCAACCTCTCTTCTCTGCCAAGTAAATTGTGGTCCCCTGAAACTTAAATCATCCAATTTAGACAAATCCATAAAATCCCCAAAAAGTGGACACCTTTTCCCCATGCTTCACCCCCTATATTTTTTCGAAAAGAGACAAAATGGCGTTCAAATCCCCAATTGCCAACCACAAAGACCCATCAAATAGAACAAGTCCTTGCAAAGCTCCCAAAGAAATCTCTATTTCCGACTATCAAGGCTATCATAAACAAAAGTGACATAAAACAACCTTTTGAACATATTGCCAACAATTTTAATTAGAACGAACTGAGGATAACTTTTGAGGACCTCAACAGACACAGAGTCCCTCCACCGGTCCAAATACCAACTGAAAAACCGATAGCCTTTACCCAGTGCGAATACTAGAATCCAAGTTTTGCAATGATCGAGTCAGCTTTGCTACCATTGACCATTTTTTCTAAAGGCCAATCAAATCCGATCTGTGTTCCCTATTATATTCATGGAAAACATGAAGAAACTTTAAGCTCGCACAACCTTGACAATTCTAAAAAAAATTGAAAAATTCATAAAAATAATATTAAAAGGGTAGAAGAGAACTAACCGCTAGAAGGCATCCGGTGAATCAACACCAACATCAAGTACATCCGTCTTTTCTTTTAGCAACTATGTATAAGTGTTGAGAATTTTTGCCATGGAATTCATAGCTTTAGGGAATGGAACACGAGAATTACCAGCAATTTTAAAGAGTCCCCCACGGCCTTTAATCTATTAATGATTTTGCCAAAACGGGCTTTCGCTCCTTTACCACCAGAAACAACCTTTTTAGCATTAGCAATGGGATTTTCACAAGACAACGTCCCATCTTTGACCTTATTCGTTAAGGAATTTGGGTCAAAATTTTCTTTAAATATAACTGCCGAATGCCTATTAGGGTCTAAGAATTCTGCATTCAAGTCTACCACAGTCTCTATAGGGCCTTCAAAAGTAGGTTTAATGTACATAGAGGAATTATCGAATGAAATAGTAGGAGAAACATTTTTAAGAATATTAATACCTATTGGTTCCCTCTCAGTCGAATGACCCCAGGCCTGTTCGGCACGCTTTTGAGAAGGAGTGTCCAAACTGTTTTGAATCTCCAGCTACACTAGCCCACTCACAGCCCCTACATGCCCAATCGATTTATCCAATCCCTCACCAACATTTCCAATCTCAAGCCCGACATTCTCAAAAGGCAAATTTCCCCTCAGCCCGTTGGTCCTCATCAAAGATGACTGGCCCATATCTTTATTGTCTTTCATTTCTCCATCCGATGACCCAATTCTTGGCCCTTTTCCTTTACCCTTTAAATTTTTAAGAAAAGCTCCTTGCTAGAACCTAGCCCCCAAAGTAGCAGATTCGTCTTCCCCTTTTTCAACAGAAATTACCTCCAGTGAATTCAAAGCTTCAAATTTAGACCCTTCCAATCTTGTAGCCGTGATTTTCACCTTTTGAGATCGAGCGTCAGCCTGATTCCACTTGGATTTACGTTCAACGATCATCCATGGCCCGAATTATTTCCCCGTCACTGTCGAATTAAATTTCTTGGCCAATGACTTGGAGACTCTTCCTTTATTAGCGTCTGTATTCTGATCTACTAATGTAAAGGGACAAACACCTTTCAAATGACCATAACGGCCACAGGTGAAGCAAACGGCTAGTAAAGCTTCAAACTCAACTCTCTGAACTTTCCCATTAACCAAAATTTGAGAGGTGAACAGCTTTTCTAAATCTATAAAAACTATCATTTTAGCGACTCTATCCCTTACTCCACTTTCGGTTTTGATGTCAAGTTTAGCTACTTTTCCAACAAAATTTATGATTTCTCCTAAAACCCGTCGTTTATAGAGCAACCCCGGTAACCTAGGAAAGTGGATCCAAGCCAGAACAGTGCTTGGGAAGGGTTTCAGAGGATTAAAATCCATCGATCATGGTTGAACGGTAAGGTAATGGCCGAACACAAGCCATGGACCTTGCGTCAAAACCATTTCATAATTTGTTTTGTTTTGAAATCTTACTAGATAGTATCTGTTCTCTACATCCATGAGGTGGAACAGTTCGGTAGGTTTTCAGAGACTGAAAATCTGATTCAAAAGGACTCCGTACCCTATGTTGCACCCCAGCAATTTAACCATAACCGTCGAGTCCATGTCCTTAACCAGTAGCTTCTGAATTTGTTCAGAGAAGTCAATGGTCGGGATTTCGTTGACAGTAGATCTTGAGATATCACCATCTTCAGAATCAAATTCCTCATCAGTACAACCTTCCAGAGTCATAGGAGAAGCAAAAGAACCAACGGCTCTCCCTTCCAACAACTTGTCCTTCCAAGAGGTTCTAGGCACTGGGACAGAATCAACCACCATATTTTCCTCAAGGTCATCACCTATTTCTTTGAATCTGACCTTATTTGTGTTACAATCCTCATTGATTCCATCTCCATCTCCTTCACGATCATCGATTGAGATTACAATATCAGACATAATCTAGAGAGCAAGAGAACCTTAAGATATAATATTATTGTTCTTCGTATTGAAAGCATGAGGTATCACTTGTTTCAATTTAGATTTTGAAAATAAGTGTAATATGTATTCTTATACTTTAAATTTAGTTTGATTTTATGTTATTAATTATGATTTTGTGTTGGCAAGTGCAATTATTGTTGGTGTAAGTTTTACTTTCCAATTACAATAGTAGCTACAATTGTCTTATTTGTTGGTATGTTTGATTCAAATATTTCGGTCATTTGCTTATATTTTTTGAAGATTTTGTACAATCAATTTCAATATTATAATTGGAATAAATCAAATCAAATAAGGTATCTTTTTAAGGATTTTAATGTGATTTACTTACCTTATATATTGAGATATTCAATCAAGAAGATATTCAATCAATTATTTGTATTCTTCCATTAAGGGTAATTTATTTGTTAAGATATGGGCAGAATGAGTTGAAGTTTATTGGAATCTAACTCTTTATTCGGAGTTGTTATGAAAACAATTACAACTGTGCCCGTGGTTGCTCAGGATTCATAACTTAATCTCATGAATGTATATTGGTCCCATCTATAAAGATCGGTCTAATGGAGAGACAAATAATTGAAGATTAGATTGATCTAAATCATGTAATTGGATCCCCCTATTCGGTGGAGATTAGCTTGACTTTCTTAAAAGAACATAATGAAGATCTTTAATTTATCTTAAACTTTATTAGGATATTCTTATTCTTGTTTTATAAGCTATTTTGGTGGAAATTATTATAATTGATATGCATAACAACAAGTCCAAAAATGCTTAAATGTCTGACACTTGTCTAGACTAGAGAGACATAGAGTTTTAGCACTTAATTTGTTCTATTGGAATTGTTTCTGAAAGTGCATTTTGTAAGTAAAATAAGTGAGTCACTTAGACAAACTAAGGTTTTAGGTGAAAACTTACTGGAGAGAGATCTAGATCATAGGTACAAAAGTGAAGTTTAGGGCTTAAATAATTCTTGTACGAGGTTGCAGACAAAAGGGATTAAAGTGCAATTTTACTACATAATGGGCATTTTAGTCTTTTCTCAATGAGTTATGTTTATAAATTTTATATTGGAGATATTGGATATTGAGATTTATTTTGAGCAATTGGATTGGAATTTAGTGGAGAGATCAATATGGGCTACACATTTAAAATGACTTTGACCTTTGACTTTGAAGAATGTCCAAAAAAAACAATAAAAAGAGGAAAAGAGGAGATTTTCTCATCTTTCTCCTCCTTTTCTAATAGCAGCAAATCGGTCGTCCTTAGAAGTGCGAACGTCTAGACTAGAAATACTGCAACAAAAAGATATCAAATAAAGCAGTGGTATCCACAAGTATACGGGTCAATTTGTAATATAGTAAAATGTTACAACAAAACACTCCGAGAAGTATTTCGAAGATCATATCCAAGGGAGGTTGAATTAAAATAAAAATTATTTCCTACACTAATAGGGCTAAACAGTAATAATCTAAAATTATAGTACAAAAAAACCAAATTAAAATTGAATAACAAAAATATCCTAAATTAAATAAAACTATGGAAGACAAATTAATAATTGAAATTAACGCAGAAAAATAATCAAAAGATTAGCTCACGTCAGTGTTCATAATTAACTTTAGAATTTGGGTTTTATGAATTAGCTAATAACTAACCAGTTATTACCTTTCAGCCTTTAACTAATTAATTAATCGACAAAAACAACTTAGCTCTTGACCTCTCCATTTAAATTAGGATAAATTAAGAGGTACTCAGTAAACTATTCTCTTAACCTCGTTTACCTAGATTACTTCGTAGGGTTGTCAATCCTAGGGTTTAAGCACATCTAATTTAAGCCAACTAATTCTAAAACAAATCTTAATTCTTCCGTTAATTATTCCCATATCTGATCGTTAATCTCTTTAAGGAATTTATCGACTCATGGATCTAGATGCAATTTTCTCACTTAGTATGAAAATGACCTGAGAATTAATTTAAGTTTTGTAACACCCCTCACCTGGCCTGGTTGCCGAACTCGAGTTACGGAATGCTACAACAAACATTGGAATATTCACACAGAAATTATAACATTGAATTCAATTAAAACCATCAAATTAATCCAAATTCATGCATAATAGAAGTTATTAGTAAAGTAGGGACTAAATTGAGAATACAAACAAAGTTTAATATATTTGAGCATGATTAAGGACCAATCTAAAAAATTTTTAAACTTTGGAACTAGGTATCGATACCAAAGTAACAAATACCAATACTTTTATGATAGGTATCAATATTATTATCGATATCGATACGGTTTTGGCATTCTGTCATTTTCAAAACATTATTCATTTGGTCAAATATCGATACATTGGTCCCTAGTATCGATACTTTTACCTAGATGGCTAAAATCATAAGTTTTATGTACCGATCATGCTCAAAACTATAACCCAAATTCAATGATGCTTATAAGCAATCATAATACTTATAAAAAACCAATTTTAACATGCTAAATACCACATTCAGTCATTTTCAACCATAATTCCACCACTTCAAAGTTAGCATTCAACTTAACACCTAATCATGTACATTCAAAACATGACACTATGCTACGTGCATTTCATACCAAACTTTATATGCATCTAGAGTACCCTTCATCTCTCAATCAACTTAACCATTATGCATTATTATTCACTATGTTAAACTTATCAAATAATGATTATTCACCATGATAATCTCATCACAATAGCTCAATCATTCACATCAAAACTAAATACGTATCATATGCACATTTCAAAATCAAAACATACAACCATCATATCATACAATCTATTTACCCAAAATACATCTCATTTCAAATTAATGACAAACATTATTTTTCATTTCATAGTTTGAATTCTCAATTAAATTCATAGTAAATCATATAAACTTCATACCCATTTCATATCAATTTATCCTTATACCAAATATATATATCAATTGTCAGTTTAATTGCCAAATAGGGATGGCTTTTGAGTTCGGGTTTGAGGTCTTGGTTTGTTGTTGTCGGAAGAAGGTGGAGATGGCGATTTGAGAGGGTGAGTGAGACCAGAGCTAAGAGAAGAATCAAGAGAGCATTATTTTTTTTTTGAATTTTTTAAAATTAGGATTAAATTAAGATAATCTGTAATGTTGAGGGTTAAATTTTAAAAATACGACTAAATTAACACAATATGTAAAAGTTGAGGCCTGAATTTGTCGTTATACTAATTTTAAAAATGTCACTTCACTCTTTTGTCAAGCATATTGAATGACACTTGACAAAAATAGACAAAAAGAAAAACAAACCCAAATAATTTGGGTGATTATTTTGAAAATTTTAAAAATTAGATGACAAAAAAATTAAGCATAATCGAGTGAAATGCAATGTAGTTTACTCAACAATAAAACCATATATTTTTTAAATACTGAAAAACATTGCAAATTGAGTTTTGAGCAAACTAAAATACAGCTCAAAGCTTGGCTTATTCAACCATAAATAACTTGGTATGAATATATTAAATTTGTGGACAATATATAAATTTTCTTTTAGCCAAATACAATATCAATTTTTAAATATTAACATATATATATGTAAAAATTTAATATAAATGAATATTTTAATGTTAAAAAATATTTAACTGAAATATAGAATTATTATTTTTTGGTATAACTCACACAACTTAACATAAGCAAATCATTGTCATGCACATAGCACAAGTAAATAATTCTTGCAACTCAAATTAATATGTGGGCATTAAGACGAACATCCATGATCAACAGCTCAAACGTTGAGAAGCCATGTAGAATTATTTCATATTGCAAAAGAAAAACATAATATATATTAGAAAAATAAAGTGCAAAGTCTATTAATTAAAATTTTAAAAAATTTAAAAGGTTTAAATAGAAAATTTTTCATTTTAGGGGTAAGCCCTGCTAACCCTTAACTACGCCCTTAGATATTGTAATAATTTAATTTCTTATTTGTTTTTCTATATAATTAAAAGCATTAATACAATAATTAATATAAAGGTAAAAAAGATAATTAAGCTTATAGGTCTAAAAAGCCCTTAAGCCCTACAACTTAATTCAACCTCAATTGTGCTATTGCCATTAATGGTTTATGTTTTGGACCGTTGATTATTAAAATTAACTCATGTTAAAATCATTAATGGAGAGACTTAATTAATTTTTTAAATTAGCGGTAGGGATTCAATTGGAAGTGAATTAAGTCTAGAGGTTTTTTTTTTTGTTGAAGGCATTTTAAACCTATAAACCTTTAAATTAAAATGGTTACTAGATTTAGTATGTCACATTACAAATTTAAAAAACAAATAAAAGCATAACATTTATCATTGTTAAGAATGATAGTCACAAACCCCAAATATGAACAATGAAATACCAAATAAAATAAAAATTGACCCTCAACCAACCTTATCAATGTATTTTATTATAAAGGTGTGTTTGGATACTAAAAAATAATTCTAAGACATTGCATTATAATTAAAAAGAATTTTAATTCCATAAATATATTTTATTCGAAAAATAAAAATCATCCTGCATAATTTATTCGAAAATATAATTAAATGAAATTCTGTAATTAAAATATTACAGCAGCTTAAATGACCATATACGGCAAGCCAAGTATGTAAAGGAAAAAGAAGACATAATGGGTGAGAGGTAAGAAAATTCATTTAGACGACTTTGAATGGGTTTAGGTAATTCCAATGAGAAACGTGTATTTGTGTGGCCAAATTGCGAATTCAAAGAAATTAAAATTGAAAAAAGAGGAGGATCTTTGGAAGGCGAATTCAGACCATGACCGTGTCCGTGAAGTCAAATCACAGCCCACCACCCCCCACGGCACAAGGTCAAATGTTTTCACCCAATAACCCACGACACCACCAATGCTCTTTAAATTTAATATACAAATATTCAATGCGTAAACTATCTAGTTGATCATCTAATTTTTAAGAAACTTTTACTTAGTCATCCAAACATTAAATCTCTAATAATAGTTAATTGTACACACCACATCATGTTAATACTTTTATTTTGGTCATCTAATTTTTAGGTCACTTCTTTTTTGGCTACCCAAAAAACATATTTTTTAAGTATCCATTGGGGTAAAAACAATCAAGGATTAAAGTGAAAAAAATGGTAGAAACTAAAATAATACACAAAAATTCTCAAATTGTACGAAAATTTTAAATTTGAGTTTTGAAATATAAATTTTTAAATATTAATGTTAAAAATTATAGTAGCAAATTGGTTAACCTTATCAATGGATAAAAAAAATTCAACAATTTATTCAATTTATTTTGATGTTTTAAAATTTAAAATTTCAATTTTAAAAAATAGAATTTAGAATTTTGACAATGGGATAAATAATTAAAATTTGATAATTTTGTGTATTATTTTAGTTTTTAGCACTTTTTTACTTTAATGAAAGTAAAATGAACGCTTGGGTATGGCGTTTATAGTTAACCGTCATTAGAGATTGAACGCTTGGGTGACTAAAATGAAAGTGCCCTAAAAGTTAAGTTACCAAATTGTAAGAATTTCATTTTAGGTGACCAAAATATAATTTAAATCTTAGTACAGGGACTTCTATAGCAATTTTCCCTAAAGAGACATGGGAATACGTGTAGAAACGAATGCCCCAAGAAAAGGTGTTAAGAGGCTTGCTGGACAGGACGGCTAACATATATGTATTATATGGTAGGAGAACATATAGTAGCCATTCTCAACCCCAACACACACCTCCTTTCCCTCTTGGTAAGCTGTTGCAATTAATAAGAAACCCCCAACGTAGATAAAACAGACCGTAAATGGCAGCAGCAGCAGATTCTGAATGCAAACGCAGCCTGGATAGAAGGCCCTCGTCTTCGTCATTTCGTCTACGCTGCTCCAGTCTAAACTCACTCCGTCTGCGACGCGTATTTGATATCTTTGACAAGAACCGCGATGGCCTCATCACTGTCCAAGAGATCCATCAGGCCCTTACTCGTCTAGGCCTTGAAACCGATGTTTCAGATCTAGATTCAACCATCAGGTCGTTCATAAAGTCGGGTAACATCGGCCTCACGTACGACGGGTTTGTTGCTTTGCATGAGTCATTGGACCAAAGGTTGTTCGGGTTGGAGATGGAGGAGGTTGCAGAAGAGGATGAATCAGAATCAGATTTGACGGAGGCGTTTAAAGTGTTCGATGAGGACGGGGATGGGTATATATCGGCGGAGGAATTGCAGGCGGTGTTGGGGAAACTGGGATTGCCAGAAGGAAGAGAGATTGATAGAGTGGAGAAGATGATATGCTGCGTTGACCAAAATCATGATGGGCGTGTGGATTTCTTCGAGTTCAAGCACATGATGCAGAGCGTTGTCGTCCACACCTCCTGATTGGATCGGATCCCATCCCCTTCTTTACACAATTTCTTTCTTTCTGTTGTTAATTTCGTTTATGAATTTGTGTGCTGCTCCTCGTCGCTGTCTTACCCAACATTCTTGTACTTTTATAACCCAGTAATATTACGATGAAATTAATTTTACGATATTCAGCTTAATCCAATCTCATTTCAAAACAAATTAATTATGCTGGACAAATTACGTTTAATCTGAAAATAAGAATAATTAATTAATTAATAAACATATGACATTAAAATTTAATTAAAAGATAGCATAACTAAATATTAATATCGAGAAAAAAGTCTGCTAAATTAGCACGCCTTTGTCTCTCTTGTAGTTTTTAGGGTTTTCTCTTGTTTTTTTAAAGTTTTTATCTTGTTTTTGCTTTCCGTCTCTTGATGTGACAGCAACTTGATATTCAGATCTCTTTAGTCCAGCAATTGAAGGAACGAGTTAGTATGGAGATGGAATTTGCAGGACCATCTCTGGAGGAGGAGGAAGATGAAATTTTACAAGTACAAACTGAAGCGGACACGGATAGAGAAACGAAAGTTTTGCAATTGGTGGGATGCTTTTTAACAGCAAGTATTGTTCATTTTCCAGCAATGAGGAGTACAATGGCAAATTTGTGGCACCCCGTAAGAGGAGTTGTAACACCCCCTAACCCCAAACCATTGCCGGAATAGAGTTACGAGGCATTACCGGACATATCAAATAATTTACAATAATTCTTAAGTAAATATCAAACACATTAAGATAAAATCATAAATTCATATAATATTTTACTAATTGACTTCATTCAATTTTTTTATTTTTAGAAAAATTTCGGTAGCATTTCTACTTGTTTTTACATAAAACCCCCTGCAATTTAAAACCATACCAATTGCAAATATGATCAAATCAACCAATTCATGTCATCCTCTCATTTCCTATTCTAAATACTTCTAATCAAACTCAATCTATATGATATCAATTTAAAATTTAACAATGTACTAATTAGGTAAAATAGATAAACTTCTTTCATTAAAATTCATAAACTTTTAATACTAACATTTTTAACCATTTATATTAAAACATAATAACCTTTATACACAATCTATGTACATGCCACCTTTACCAAAGGAAAAATACATC